>NC_141920.1:33135500-33287015 GCF_057802395.1 Ceratotherium simum simum | reverse complement strand
TTAGAGATATAACACAATGGTCTGCTCAATAGTAGTTATGGAACGTTCTTTCTTTTTTTTTTTGAGGAAGATTGGCCCTGAGCTAACATCTGTTGCCAGTCTTCCTCTTTTTCTTTTTTCTACCCAAAGCTCCAGTACATAGTTGTACATCCTTGTTGTAGGTCCTTCTAGTTCTTCTATGTGGGAAGCCGCCTCAGCATGGCTTGGTGAGTGGTGAGTAGGTCCGCGCCCAGAATCCAAACCAGCAAACCCTGGGCCACTGAAGCAGAACACGTGAACTTAACCGCTGTGCCACTGGGCCGGGCCCAGTGTATCCTATTTGGATTACTTATATTTCTTTTCCTTGATATGAGAAATGAAAAGAACAAAATTTTCAAAGTTTGCCTTTGTAATAAATTTTGAATTGTTTTTGGTAGGCAATTTAATATACAGTCAATATATATGCGACAACATGGATAACTCTTACAAGCCTCATGTTGAGCAAAAGAAGCCATGCACAAAATGATGATGTACTCAATTATTTCATTTATATAAAATTTAAGAATGATCAATGGTAAAAACATCAGAATAGTTGGGCCAGCCTGGTTGATAGGGAAGATGGGCACAGATGTTAGCTCATGGCCAATCTTCCTCATCAAAAAAAAAAAAAAAAAGAAAGAAAGGGGAGGGAGAATAGCTTTAGTTGTAATTCTTCAAAACTAACTTTCCAACAATTTGCCAGAGAGAACATATTTTGAACTTTCAAACTCTGTCTTATTTCAGAGACTTCATAGCAGTTGTGTTCAACTCATCTATGGAGACACTCAGGGTTCCGTGGCAGAGACTGCATGTTATCTGTGATGTGCTTGGTGGATATGGTGTTCCCTCTCCTAGACTGGGCTCTTGGTACTTGCAGATGGGTCTGTCCTCCTGTTCCCTGCCTCATCCCCTCTCTAGGGCAGACCTATTTCCGGAGTCTCTCCAACTCCAATCTGCCCCAGGCTGCAGTATGAACTGGCACCAGCCAGGAATCAGAATCTAACCCTGCTACCACAGTACTAAGAATTCAGCACAACCTGCAGGCCTGAATACCTGTGGGCATAACTTTAGGTTCAAATCACTGATTATTTAGTTTGAGTTCTCCTGAAAGCAGACCCTGAGACAAGGTCTTGGGTGCAGGTCATTTATTTGGGGAGGTGGCTCCAGGAAGCTCAGTGAAAGGGGAGGGAGAAAACCATGAAAGGGTAGATTAATAGGCAAGTCACAATTTGGGCAACCTGGGCTCAATCCCACTGAGGACCTTCTGAGGAACTGTGTAGAACAGGCCTCAGAAACATCACTCTGAGGGATGGGGAAGCTGGGGGCTTTATGTACTGTTATGGACTGAATGTCTGTGCCCCCCCAAAATTCACATGTTGAAGCCCTAACCCTGAGTGTGGCTGTATTTGGAGATGAGACCTGTCAGGAAGTAATTAAGGTTAAATGAGGTCATAGGGGTAGGGCCCTGATCTGACAGGATTAGTGTCCTTATAAGAAGAGATACTAGAGCTCACTTTTGCTTTCCCTCTTTCCCTCCCTCTGTGCACGCTTTCTGAGGAAAGGCCATGTGAGGACACAGTGAGAAGGCAGCCATCTGCAAATCAGAAAGAGAGCCCTCACCAGAAACTGAATTGGCAAGAAGCTTGATCTTGGACTTCTAGCATCCAGAATTGCAAGAAAATTCATTTCTGTTTTTCAAGTCACTCACTCTGTGGTATTTTGTTATGACAGCCTGAGCAGGTTAAGACACGCACTATCTTTCATTTTCAGTGATTGAAGGTTGCCCTTGAAGGCATTGCAGGTGGCTTGAGATGGGAAGTTCTATCAGTACATACAGAATTTTCCACCTTGGCTGCAGGTGAACTCAGAGGTGAGCCAAGGGAATACGGCAAGTCCACACAGTGTTTGCTATACCATTGTTTCCAACCTCTGACTTATGAAAAACAATGCTCCTTTGACTATCCTTGTACATATGCCATTTTGTACATGTTGAAGAATAAACTAGGGATAAATTTGCTCACTCAAATGGTATGGGAATTGTAAATTGCGATAGATAGGACCAAATTATACTCTTCAAAGGCTTGTATCAATTTACATTCCACCTGCAATGTCTGTTTCTCCACAACCTTTCTGACACAGTTTATCATACATTTTCATCTTGTCAGCCTAATAGGTAGAACATAGCGTCTCATTGTGATTTTCATTTGTAAATTTCTTTTGAACCAGTGCAATAGAGTGTGAGACAAAGGTAAGGGGAAAGAAGTTTTCCTGCTTCATTGGCAACCTCAGCTCATACATCAATTCTTCCTCAAGGGCATGGATATACCAGCAGCCTCAAAGGATGTAGGGTCTTTGGCCTGGCTGGGACAGGGAGGAAATCCCCTTAAGTATAATCTGGTCCAGGTATCACTTGATCTTAGTGGTAGCCATGGTAACAATACAGCAGCAACAGAGGCAGCAGAAGTAGTTTCAAGGCATCAAAGGCCTCGGAGCTGTGGGTACCCATACTAGCCTTGCATCCTCTTCTTTCCTCTAGATACCAATTCTTCATTGAGTTCACATCCTATAGATTGCAATTCCTTTCTCCATATTGATTAAAAGGATCATATTCAATTTTTGTTCAGAAACTTGTGCTATAGAAGAATCTGTTGTTAGTGACACAAAAAAACAGTAAAGAATGGGCTGGCCTGGTGGCGTAGTGGTTAAGTTCACGCACTCCGCTTTGGCAGCCCAGGGTTTGCAGGTTCGGATCCCAGGCATGGACCTATGCACCGCTCATCAAGCCATGCTGTGGCAGCATCCCACATACAAAGTAGAGGAAGATGGGCACAGATGTTAGCTCAGGGCCAACCTTCCTCACCAAAACAAAAGACAAAAAAAGCAATAGAATACCAAGGAACACCTAGGGCCTTTGGGGAGAGCTGACACAATGGATATCAGTGGCATTTCTAAGCCTGTTGCTTGCTTATTCCTGGAAGTCTCTGCAGAGTTGCCAGCCAGAGGTATCTTTTTCTCTGTCCTCCCTTCTGTGATGTAGAGTCTTTGTTCCATGCTGATCACATTAGTGGGGTGTTCTATTTTAGGCTAACCTTGAATGACTGGATTCTTTTGGTAATACACAACTGAATAATTGGTTTGGTTACAGCAGGCCTTCTGATTTATCTGCTCCATCAATGGGACGGACTGTCAAAAGGACACCTACAGCATATGGTGGGAAAGCCGAAAAGACCACTCTGTTTTCAGGAAAGTCAGCCACTTCCCAGCCTGTGCACAACAGATGCCTTGCCCCCAAAACCTGCACATGCTGTAGTTAAAAATGACTGCACATTTTCTTTTTCAATTTACTGAGTCAATTCCAGGCAAATATCATCTGACTGGGAGTAACTGGTATTACCAGATTGTTAACAACCACAATAACTCTATTCAACAGAGATTCAACTACACTATAAATAAATCTGTATGATGATTTTGTAATAAATGCTGTGCAAGCACAGAGGATGTGAGTAATATAATATTTATTATTATATATAATACAACACACAAATATATTATAATATAAAGTTGTCATGGTAGATTCAGAGCCCACAGGTTATAAATCAATAATAGAAAAGAAAGCCAGAATTAAGGGAAGACAAGATGCCAAGGAGAGAAAAGTCAATAATGTGTCAGTTTCTTAAACCTTCATATTTTTTAGGCTTCTTGAGATGGTTCAGCTGTAAAGTTGGATTAACCCACCAAGAATGCACAGCATGAACTTGTGCAAGCTTTCCAGCAAGGATGCAGCCCACAACTAACTGTAATATCATCTTTGTTTCACCGATCGGGTAACCGATAGAGTGAGAGGTTAAGCAACGACATAAGGTTTTACACCATGAGTCAGTAACACAACCAGGATTCGAACCAAGTGGCATCGCACACTCAGTGGGATGTACCGAGTACATTTTCTGCGAATTGGCAGCCTTGCAATATTTAGAATGTCACCCTTCTTTTTCTCATATTCTGAATGTCAATGTAACTCTTTGTTTTTCAGGGGGTTCTTCTCCAGAGACTAAAGGGTTTGAATAGAGAATAAACACATAAACCCCACAAGGCAAAGTCTTTTTCTGAAAGCACAGCTCTTAGGAGTGGAAAGACAGCAGCAAAATCAGTCTTTGCCTCCCACATGAGTTTTTGTCCTCATGAAACGAGATTTAAAATTATGTCAGTATCAGCTCTAAAGGGTCAAAAAAAAAAAAAAAGAGAGAGAGAGAGTGAGCCCACCTATTTCTTTTTCTTCTTCAACAGTGCAGGCAGTTTATGGGCTGAAAGCCATATTCTAGGAAAGCTACATTCTAGTAGAGCCACATTTAAGAATGTTGCCTCCTACAGCTTGAGTCATGGGTCCGTATCCTGATGTGTACTATGCTAAGCACATGTATATATTGATAAAATACATGTGTATACATATTTTTGTAAGCCCATTCCTTATCATTATGTCCTGCAGCTGAATTTGAAGTCAATAAAATAATGACACAAATCCAACTACTCCCACCTGACCCATGACTCTATGTGTGGTACCCAAGGGTGATCAGGGTGCAACAGGCTACTGCAGCCTGAGATTCACAACACCCCAACCCCATCAGGGTCTCAGACGGCTTAATTGCAGCTTCTACCCACCCTCTGGGAATCCTCTCTTCTTCCAAATTAGGAACCTGAAAGGAGGCACCTTCTAGCTTGATTACATCCTGGGTCAATCATTTTCCCTCAGGTACAATGAGCAACAAGCCAGCTAAGAGAAGCAACTGGAAGCATGAACTTTGGAGTCAGATCTGGGTTCAAATCCTGCCCCTGTCACTTACTAGCTATGGGACATTAGGCAAGTTATTTAATTGCTCCAGTGTCCTGGTTTGGGTTCCCTAGTGGGAGACCCTGAGGCAAAGATTCAAGTGCGAGTAATTTATTTGGTTGATGATCCAGAAAACACTAACAGGGGAGTGGGAGAAATGAGATCAGAAAGAGAAGGCAGACAAAAGAGAAGTTGCATTACCAACATGTCACCTCTGTAGACAACCGGAGCTTAACTCCATTGTGGAACTCTGGAAGACCGTGTCATTTGTTGAGGGCAGGAGGGGCTCTAATTTCTTGGCACTTCTGGCCTGTTCCTCTTCCCCTACATGGGCAGGACAGACTCTGGCAGCCAGGGTAAACCCTCAGGAAATAATTGTAAGTGTGGGCAGTTGGAAAGCTGGCCCTGGAGCCCAGAAATGGTAAGTGCGAGGGGATATGGGTAGAGCACAGACAGTATCTGCTACACCCAGCTGCATTTTCTATCTCCAACACCCACCTCACAGGCCCACACATAATGGCCTTTCAATCCATGGGAGCTGCTATCATTACAGTCAAAACAGAGTGGGAAAGTTGAGAGAAGTTATGGTAAACTGAATAATGGCCTCTCCAAAGATGTCCACATCCTAATCCTCAGAACCTGTGAATATGTTACCTTACATGGAAAAAAAGGGACTTAGCAGATGTGATTAAATTAAGGATCTTGAAATGGAAAGATTACCCTGCATTATCCAGGCAGGTCCAATGTCATCACAAGGTCCTCATTCTAAGAGGGAGGCACAAAGGTCAGAATCAGAAAAGGAGATGTGATGATGGAAGCAGAAATCAGAGTGACGTGGGGCCATGAGCCAAGGAATTCAGGCAGCTTCCAGAATCTGGAAAAGGCAAGGAAATGTAATCCCCCCTAGAGACTCCAGGAGGAAGGCAGCCCTGTTGACCTGCTTTAAACTTCTGTTAAATTAGCTAAACAAGGCCATTAGACTGAGGTGGTTCTAATACCTTAGCAGCCTATGTAAGCAAAACAAAACCTAAACCTGCAAGAAATCAAAACCTAAGGACAACCAATCACAAACAGCCAACTAGACTTTCTCAAATAAGGCAAATGCGTAAGCTACAGCCAATCAAATCATTTCCATGATTGCTTCCGCCTTTTCTCTATAAAAGTCTTCCCCCTGGCTCCTGTTAGCCGAATACTCCTGACCACTTGCAGTTTCGTGCTGCCCCATTTGAATCAATTTTTGCTCAAATAAACTCTTAAAATTTTTAATATGCCTCAGTTTATCTTTTTTTTGGTGAGGAAGGTTTGCACTGAGCTCACATCTGTTGCCAGTCTTCCTCTTCTTTTTGCTTGAGGAAGATTGTCCCTGAGCTGACATCTGTGCCAATCCTCGTCTATTTTGTATGTGGGTCGCCTCCACAGCGTGGCTTGATGAGTGGTGTATGTCTGTTCCTGGGATTTGAACCCACGCACCCCGGCCTCCAAAGCAGAGCACGCTGGACTGAACCCCTATGCCCCTCGGTTTATCTTTTAACAGTTCTCCAGAACTATGAAACAATAAATCTGTGTTGTTTTAAGCCACTAAGCTTGTGGTAATTTGTCACCACAGCCATAGGAAACTAGTACAGAGGGTACACGAGGGATAAGAATAGCAAACACATGATAATATTTCCTAAGAGCCAGCGCTAAGTGCTTTAAGTATCTTAACTCCTTTAAGCCTTAAACCAACTGTAGGTATATTTGCTACATGGACTTCAACTCATTTTGCCATACTGAGTGTCCTTTTCTACCTCTTCTTCTCTATCACTTAATAATAAAAAGCTTTCAATTAATTTTATCATTATGGTTTCTTTATACATACAAACAATTCTTTTCTGGAAAAACATCTTGTGGCAAAAGCTTCCTCTCTCTACCAGCAAAAGGTGAAAGCTGACACAGTTCCACTCAAAGCAGGCTGAATAAAAATTGGCCTTGGCCCCTTTAAGTCCCCCTGATTACAAACGGATGCTTTTTATCCTTTACAGTTTGCTCTGGCTTAGTACAGCCATTTAACTATTCAAAGAAAGGCTCCATGGTATTTTCACTATAGAAGCTGCAGCTTGGACTAAAATCTGACTTCCATTGTCTCCAATGATGAAGTTTCCAGACTGAAGTAATGGAAATGTCAGTGAGGTGACATTCCCAGAACCCATTCTCTGTGCTCTGCAAGGAAAGCTAGACTTGGGCTTCGGATTGTTGCAGCATGAAGTTCCTCACTCACTGAAGCTGTCTCAGCAGGAAGATCCACCAGAGACTCTAGGCCAGTGACTGTATGGATGTGAATGTAAAATTACCATGAATATAACAATTAAAATTGTGTATTCTGGGGAAACTCTTGGAGTTTGGAGAAAGAATCTCTATTAACTTGCAGGTCAGTGTGATTTTGTGTTAGTTTTGTTTGCGAGTTCTCTCTCTCCCTTTGTTTCCCATTTATTTCTAAATAGTGCTAGATATAAGGGAGGAAAGACATCTGGGCTATCACTTCATTTAAGAAAGAAAGAATGATGACTTATTAACAGGAAAGTCATTTAGCCAGGATTTTAGGTACAGATTGTCAACACCATACAGAAAGGAACAAATGTTGATTTGACTTGGAATCCTCCTTGGGTCTTCTGGAAGATTCAGGCTCTTGACATCTCTCACCAGCATTATTGCGTCAGGTCCCCCCCCCCCCCCCCCCCGTTAGTTTATCTGTCTTCTTTTTTCAGCTGTAAATTCCTCAGGGCAACCCCCTAGACTTCTTTATGTTTGTTTTTCCAAATCCCAGGCAGTTCCAGACACAAAGAAGGCCATTTAGTGCTTCCTGAACGAAATGACAAGTTGACTGACTTATAAGTATGAGTAAATAAACTGACTTTACATATAAGTAAATAAAGTCCATACTTTATCGGCGTTGAATTGTTCCAGGTTGTAGCTGAATGCCCAGCGCAGCCTGAGCGAGCTCAGTGATCGCCTGTCGCATATCAATGAAGGTAAATCTGTGAAACCTGAGCCTTATCCACCCCTTCTCCAGGACTCGGGAACAGCTAGCCCTCCTTTGGTGACTTCATTCCCCCATGTGCTTAGTCACTGCAGGGCAAGTCCACAGGTATTTCTTGTACTCTGATGGAGATGTGAAGAAAGCTCTATCAATACCTGCACCTTTATGCAGTTCACAACCTGCACAAAATAGTTCAATCCCAACAACCAAATAACATTGCAGTTGTGTTCTGGTCCACTTCACGCATTCCTGCCTTTGCAGGTAAACCTGTCTCTAAAACACTCTTAGAACAAGAGATACTTGCATAACAAAGAAACAAAGACAGGCCTGTTAAAAGGAGGAGAGCAAAGCAATGGAACGAGGACAACTGAGAGCGAGGAAAGCCTACGGTGCCAGGGACTGACCAGGAATTGAAAGGGGAAGAGAAAAATGTGCTTTCTCCTTAAATCCACAGTAAGAAAATGTTTTCAAAAACAGAACTATGGAAAGGATTGCACATCTGGGATTTGGGAAGGACAATGAAAAGAGAAAAAGTTTCTTGGGTTTTAGAATCCAGGGGTCTCTGATACCCTTGGGACTAGTTCAGAGATGCTTCTAGATAAGGTCGTGATTTCTCAACTGGCCCTAGAGATGCCTTCTGGCTAGGTGACCTTGGGTGAGTTACTTGACCTCTCTATGCCTCCATTTTTGTATCTATGTACCTCATGGAGTTGTGAGGATAGATGAATCAGTATCTGTAAAGGGCCTAGAATGATGTCTGGCCCGTAGTCAGTATATAGTACTATAGCTATTGTCTATTATTACAACTTGTTGTTGTTGTTATTGTTGTTAGAACAATCCAGAAAAATAAAATTCCAGCTAATTGTTGGACAACATTGTTTCATATCTACATCAAACGGGTCGAACAGATAAATAAATAATCAGCAACTACATAGACAAAGAAAAGGGGCAAAAAAGAAACCTTTCATCTTTGGCCTTTTTAACCATCTTATACAAACCAACTACTTATAGTATAGCTAAGTACATTGTAGAGGAGGGAAAACTTCTCTTCTACTCTTCTATGTTGTCTACCTGGGTCCTGTAAATTAAACTGACAAAAACCAGATTACAGGAGAAAAAGATTTATCTTGTATGCACAACAGGAGCCAACAAAGGATGTAGCTGGCTTGTCAAATGGTTCAAGTTAAAGGCTTATATACCTAACTTAGTAGGGGAAAGGGGGAAAGGAGAAACAGTTTCTGTTGGCAGAACAGAGAGGTTTCTTTAGGAAAGACAAATGGATTTTTAGGAGAACAGATGGGAGATAAGCTTGTGACAATGCTCGTCTATACAGGTATGAGTAGTCTTTCTGTCTTCTTCAGAGCCATAAAATTCCCCCCTCCTAGGGAATTTACAGTAGCTTCATTTCCCAAAAGTTGCTGCTTTTAGTCAGATAAGTGCAGCTTGAGGCGTCTTTTTTCTGCATCTGTTGAATCTCAAATGTCTTCAGCTTAAAATAATCTTTATGCTAACTCTGGAGTTCCAAGTGAGTGCCCACAACACACACACACACACACACACACACACACACACGCAGAAAGTTAATAGATGCTCAGAATAAGATTTTGTTGTTGTTGTTTTTGCTTTTCTTTTTACAAGGTTTTTTTTTTTCTTTCTCCTTTGAGATTGTGATGAGCACGGTCACACCACAAGTAAGGTCAGAAGTAGCACAGAGAATGCTCTGAAGGCTTGTTTGGTCATCTGAGATCATTAAGTAAGGCTGACCCCTAACAAAAATTGTGTAATTTAAAGTGTAAATTAAAAATACCAAAAACAAATCCTTTTCAAAGTACTTTTAAGGAAAAAAGCAGGGCCTTGGAACTTCTGTTTCTTTTTTTTCTTCCCCTGTTGCAAATTCACATTGTGGTTTTGGTTGGGTGGTGGAGAGCACGTGTCACCTGCGGGTGGCTCTGCCCACAGTGGGCAGACAGGTGGGAATCTACACCAAGGTGACCACGTTTAGATTCTGAGAGCAAGTGGAAGGTGAATAGGTGTATTCACAGTGGGCTTTCTCTCTCATGTTTATTTAACTTTTCCTTTTTTGCTGTCCAGTCATCCTCACTGGTGTCAACATCATCATCCCGTTTGCCTGTAGCTGCCTCAGTCTCCTCACACTCATCTCCATCCTCTTCTTCTTCCTCTCCTTTCCCTTCCCCTTCCCCTTCCTCTTCTTCCTCTAACTCGTGGTCAGCCTCCTGCTCCCTGTGTGCTTCGTTAGCATTCCCATTAGCAAGGGAGTCTCTCTCACCCTCTGCCTCCTCTGCAACTCCTTTTCCTTTCAGTCCTGGGCCATGATCCTGCAGCTGGTGAGGCAGCTGATTAAAAATAAGCACGAGATTGGAGACTCTGGCGACAAAGCCGCGAGGGTCTGTGGTGGCCGAGGAGGCACGCAGAGCCGGGAACATTGCCAAGATGGCTTTTCAGAGCAGCCAGTCAAATACAACTATTTTTTAGGGACGCACAGGCTAACAATTGCCAGACTTTGTACCAGAATCATTCAGAATATCCATAACTTCTTACTCAAGAGTTTTTAGGTCAGCGTTTTTGCCTTACAGTGTTCAGCCTGCAACGCCCAGGAAAGAATGTTCAGGTCTTAACCCCTTCAAAGAAATTTCCCTTCACCCAGTTCTCCCAACACCTGATTCTTCCAGCACCGTCTGCCTCTCAGGTGAGGAAAGGGGAGCCCAGAGGGGCCAGGTGTCTTGACCCAAGTCCCCCACACAAGTCCCCACCAGGGTTCCTGCTCCCAAATGGAATCGCCTCCTTCAACACAGCCACTAACCGTAGCCTCTCTAATGATGGTGCCCTCTGGATTCAGGGTGCAGAGAGCATAGAGAAGATGGAGAACATCCAGCCAATAGAGGCTCTGCTTCATTAAGAAGCAAGTTGAGACGCAGGCTGCTTCTGCCCAGCTCTTATTCTTGACCATCATGCTCTGTCCTTCCCTGGTGTCCTCCCTTCACAGACCTCCCTGCTGTCCCAGAAGAAAGAGATCTTGTACCACGGGTACTGCTGCATCCTCCTTCCTTCCTGGAGCATTTGGATTTAAATGGGGCCTTTAGAAAGGTCTCCTCTTTATAAAGAAACTGTTTCCTAAATTGCCATTCTTTCTAGCAGCCCTGGAGTGAGTCTAGGACTGTTGGGGGTCTCCGCCACAAATGTATATAGGGTAACTCAAGGTATGTTATTCTCTTGCAGGACAGAAACAATACTAGAATGAAAGTCAGAAGGCCTGGGCTCCAGGCCTGGTTCCTCTCCTAGCCATTTAGGCATTTACCTTCTCTAAAGCTCAGCTTTTTCATCTGTAAAATGGGAACTATTTTACCGTATTTAACGTTAATTGTTAAGGTTAACATTAATGTGAAGATCGGATAAGATCATGTCTGTGAAAGTGTTTTGAAGGCTCTAAAATACTCCACTTGTGGGCCAGGATAATTTATTGAAATGCAAATTTGTTTTTTATTTTCCCGGTGTAGCCAGCCCTGAGTCTCTGCAAGGTAAATGCAGCTCTTCCTGTCTCCAGGGAAGGCTGAAGGTCACCGAAGGTGGGGGTGGGATGTGAGTGCCTTTGAGAGACAAGGCGGGCAGTAGCAGAGGTTGATTGTAATGGTTGCTCTGGTGCCTTACCAAGATCCCCTCCTCAGGACCAAGACACCCTCAGCTGCCAGGGAGTTACCCTCTAATGGCTCCCTTGACCAAGGTTAGGTACCCTTTCTGGGGGTAGCCTGTGACCAAAGACTGGTTGCCTCAGTTCAGGACAACTCTAAAGGGCCACTCCAGCTCCAGAGCTCCTGGTAGGATTGGTTGAGGCCTCTACAGTGACAGCAACACAGCCCAACTTCCCCATCTGCCGAAACCTCCCTCCCCTACTCCCTCAAAGATATTGTCCCCAAAGGCACTCCCCAATCACCTTCCTACATACAGGCTCTTCACCTCAGAATCTGCTTCCCCACCACTGGGAAGGGGGCTGCCAGGGGTGCTAAGAGTGCTAGACCCCATTGTCAGCTCTGCCAGCACCTGGGGGAGGGGGCAAGGTTTCTTAAGGGAATGGCTCCACGCTGCATCTCAGGGGAGAGGGGGGTGCTGTACCACAGATAGATGATAAAAGTCTTCTTGAAGTAGCATCTTCACCTTCTACCTGATCTCCCGCTAGTACATGGCTTAAATGATGTCCACATTAGCTGACAAAGAATGAGTGACTCTCTCAAGTCACCAGGCATTTGTGGTGTCTACGGCAGGGCCCTGGTATCTTCCTCTGGGTTCATACCTACTGTCTTGTGTGCCTAGGAGCACAATCTTTCTGCAGTCCACTGCCCTCATGTTTCCCTTGGCACCTAAATAAATTCCCAGGGTTATTGCCAGAGTTCAAATAAACAACCCTGACCTCAGCCTGAACTGAAGGGAAAAAAAAGACAACCTCAGATTACCTTTTCTCTTCCTTTTTTTTGGTACACAGACCTTTTAGCACAAGGCCCAATAGGATTGCTTCTTAAGATATTTATATTCCCTACTCACATATCTTGAGCTGGAACCTCCTAACCAGCCAAGAAGGACATCAGGGACAGTCGTTTATGTTATGGTGCTGACAGACCTCATTAGTGGGAGATGACCTGTGTGGCATTGGGCACCAACCAAATGGATGCCAGCCAGTCAGAACAGATGCCTGTAAACAAGCTGTACTGTTTGCACTGGCAGGGTGCTACCCTGCAGAGACCTGCATTGCTAACTCTCCATAAAACATCCGTGCTAAGTGCCATCTTAGTTGCGTTCACCCCAAAAGCAAAACCTGAGAGAAGGACATGGGTGCAGGTAGTTTATTTGGGAGGTGATCCCAGGAAGCGGAAGTGAGGGAGTGGGGAGAATGAGATAGAGAAGGGAGAAAAGCCAACACAGATGTGTTAATGAGCTGGTTACCACTGTGGACAACCCAGGCTCCAACCTGCTGGGACCTTCTGAAGAACCATGGAGAAAGACATCAGAAATGTTCCACCACTGATCCCATCCCCCATTAGATGAACACCTCGCGCTCCCCGAGGGTGTTAACTCCCTTGTACTTTCAAGTTACCTGAACTTGGCTAAGTGATCTTCCACTGTCTTAGAGAAAGCAGAGAGCTGTTTCCATGTATGCTTCATGAAGGATGCTGGGAAAGTGTACGAACTGACTGCCCAAAGGTGCACTGAAATCAGGTGAGTTGAGAGGACGTGACACAGGACATCACAAACATCTGCTACAAATGCTTAATAAAAATATAAATAAAGTGTGCCGTGATGGGTGCCCATATCCCCTTAAGTCTAACATTATGGTAGAGGACATATGCTTTTTGTCTGCTGGAACCTGTAAATATGTTAGATTATATGGCAAATGGGAATTAAGGTTGTAGAAGGAATTAAGATCACCAGTCAGCTGACCTTGACATGGGAGATTATCCTGGATTATCTGGTAAACCCAAAGTAATCATGAGCATCCTTATGAGTGGAAGAGGGAGACAGAAGAACATGAGCCAGAAAGATGACAGCGTGACATGGATATTACTGGCTTTGAAAGTGGAAGAATGGAGCCAACACGTGCAAGCGGTCCCTATAAGGTGGAAAAGACAAGGAAATGGATTCTCCTCTAGAGCCTCAGAAAGGAGGGCAACCTGGCCAACACCTTGATTTTAGCCCAGTGATTTCCATTTTAAACTTTTGATCTCCAGAACAATAAGATAATAAATGTGTTATTTCCAGCCACTAAGTTTGTGGTAAATTGTTACAGCAGAAATGGAAAACTAATGTACTCCCTATGCTTTGATGAGGCTGACTGAGCTAATTCCTCATCCCAGAGGTGGAATCATGACCCCGTCATCCATCGCCGGGTCCATGGTGATTCATTCAAGAACAAGCACATAACCTAGGCAGGTCCAGGCCTTTCCCAGTCCTAATGGGAAAGATATAGCCTCTTTAACTGGGATATGTTATGACCTCTATTCTTTCCACTTATAAGGACCCTTGTGGTTACATCAGGCCCACCAACACCACAGCAAAAGAGGTAAAAGTGTGGAGGATGGGAAGTTTTCAAAAGCCTAGCCTGGAAGCGACGCAATTCACATCCACTAACCTTCCATTAACCAGAACACAGTCCCATGGCTCTGCCCAGCTGCAAGAGAGGCTGGGAAATGTGGTCTGTGGTGCCAGGAGGAAGAGGAAAAGGATTTCAAGAACAGCTAGGCATCTCGGCCTCATAAGCTTGGCTATGAAATCCCTCCCTTTTTAGTATAACTGGAATTTATATTCATGCCAATAGATTCACCATCAACATAATCACATATTTAAATAAGTCTGCTCAAATGCTGTTTTTCCAGAAAGAGCCCATGGTGACCACCTTCTCCTGATCTCCTAGACCTAAAGCATTGCATATCAATATTTTTGTTTCCTCAGTGTATCAAAGAGAAGGAGAGAAGTGCAGCCGCCAAAGGTGAAGGAAGTGCAATCAGAAAACCGGAGGGACTTTTTCCACCCACACACGCATTGCCCCATAGATAGCGTTATCTATCCCCAAAGAAGCCTGGCTCTGGTTCACTGAGGCTCATTGCTAGAATGAGCCACAGCTTTGATGGGGATGTGTGGAGTGGAAGAGAGACTGAGGATCACCGTGGTACATTTGTCACCCCAACATGCAAATCCGGCCAGAACTCTTACTAGTAGGAATTTATTATTAAATAAATGCATATAATGCTGCAAGTCAGATCTTGTCCCCTACAATACAGCCACATTCAATAAAGCCAACTACAATTGCAACTCGAAGTGTCAGATTATACTTGTCACTTTTTGTTTTTTTTTTGGTGTGGACCCATTGGTGGCCTCATGAAGTGTGTGGACCTCCTTCTTAGAATAATGTTGTTAAACTCATAAAATAAAATACATGGGGATACAAAGGAAACCAATTATATTGAAATGCACTTATCAAAATGTCAAAAAATTAACAAATGTTTGATCTATATGCTCCTTTATTAAAGCATTAAATATCAAAATCTCACTGCAGGTCTAAAAACCAAGATTTTGAAGCAGCAATGAGTCTGCAATCTGGAAATATCTGTGTACTTTACTAGGGACAGTCGCAATTCCTGCTAATAGCAATGTAGTTTGTTTCCCACATTCGTCATTGAAAGAAAAGGTCGAATTCAGTTAGAAGCTAGTGAAAATAAAGATAATTCTTTTCCTATCCAAGTTTATGGACCTCTGTAATTTTATCCACAGACTATATATTCTGAATATTAACCCCTTCTCAGACATATGATTTACAAATATTTTCTCCCATTCTGTAGGTTGCCTTTTCACTCTGTTGATATGTTCTTTGATACACAAAAGCTTGTCTTTATGGAGTCCAATTTGTCTATTTTGCTTTTGTTGTCTGTGCCTTTGGAGTCATATCCAAGAAATCATTGCCAAATCCAATGTCATGAAGATTTTGCCCTGTTTTCTTTGAAGAGTTTTATAGTTTTAGCTCTTATGATTAGATCTTTGATCCATTTTGAGTTAATTTTTGTATATGGTGTTAGGTAAGGGTCCACCATACTCTTTTAAAACATTATCTAATTTAATCCTTGTGACAATCCAATGAGGTAGGTGCTGTGTATAATTCCCATTGTGTAGATAACACAAAGAGCAGTGAAGTAACTTGCCCAAGGAGACACAACTAGTGAGGTGGTGGAATTCAGATTCAAACCCCTGTTAGTCTGACTTCAAACCCGGTTCCACTAACCACTTTACAACACTCTTTCACATGTCTCTTTTGCCTCTGTGGGCACACCTACGTCCCTGTGCCTGGAACACCTTCTCTGGTCTTTGCCTGGCAAACCCTCACCCTTTGCAGCAGTTGTAAGTATCCTCCCTCATCCCCTTGGCCCCCACCAGTTTGGTTCACGCCAGACAGACTTCCAACTGCCAGTACCTGTCACTTTCTGCCAGCGAGCTTTCTGAAGTTGCTGGCACCTGCTCCACAGACACACATGGCAGGCCAGAAGAGCCAGGAAATTAATGCCCCCAGGAGAAGCTCTCAGCCAATGATGATGGGAGTTGATCCTCCCGCTGTCCTTTTGTCCCTTGAATACGGTGGTTCTGTGGCGTGGTCTATACTGCTTCCCAGCATCCTTCAGAATGCTTAAGCTCCATTTGCCTACAATTGTTAACTTGCTTGATTATTCATCTTTATTGACTTCTTCTCTTTCTCTGTCTCACTTTCTCACTCCACTACTGGTATTCCCTGACATTATCACCGAAAACAACTACTTGCCCTCAAATCTTTGTCTCAGGGTCAGCTTCTCTGGGAATCTGACCTAAGACACTGCTCCTTCAAAACCCTGTTCAAACTCCTCCTTCTCCGAGAAGTCTTCTTCACTTTCCTTCGAAGCTGCCTGTTTCCTGCTCTCCCCATTGCTTGGGGCACACTCCCTGAAGGTCATGTTGCTCTCGGTGCCTTGCAGTGGTCAGCTTACACCTTGGGTGTAGGTTTTCTATTGCTGCTGTAACAAATTACCATGTAGTGGCTTAAAGCAACACCCACTCATTATCTCGTGGTTCTTTAGGTCGGAAGTCCAGATACAGCATGGCTCCGCCCAGTCCTCTGCCTCAAGTCTCACAAAGCTGCAATCAAGGTGCTGGCAGGGCTTCGTTCCCTTTTGGAGGGCCTGGGGATGGATCAGCTTCCTAGCCCATTCAGGTTGTTGGCTGAGTTCGGTTTCTCGCAGCTGTAGGAGTGGGGGCCCAGTTTCCTTTCTGATCGCCAGCGCAGGGCCGGTCTTTGCTCCTTTGAGACTTCCTGCATTACTTCTCATGCTTTCCATGTGGCCCCTCCAGCAAAAGCAGGTCAAGTCTTTCTTATACTTTGAACCTCTCTGACTTTTCCTTCTGCCACTTCTCTCTGACTCCAGTTGGAGAAAGTTCTCTGCTTATAAGGGTTTATGTGATTAGATTGGACCCAGATAATCTAGGATAATCTCCCTATTGTAAGGTCCTTAACCTTAATTCCATCTACAAAATCCCTTTTGTCATGTAATGTAACATATTTATAGGTTCCAGGGATTAGGAAGTGGACATTTTTGGGGGCCATTCTGCCTACCACATTAGTCTTCCCCATTCTATCAGTTACCTATTTCTTCGTAAAGAAACCACCTCAAAATTCAGTGGTTTAAACCAACAACCGTTTTGTGTCCTCATGATTCCACAGCTGGGGCCGGGCTCTACTTGGCGTTTCTTCTGCTGGAGTCCCCAGTGGAACCAAGCCTCTGTTGCCCACAACAGGAAGCCAGGCTTGAAAACTTTCCTCTCTTCCCTGTCTCTCCTTCCCCACTTCCTCACTTGGGCTTCTGTGATCCCCTCCCAAAGAAAGGGCTTGAACCCAAGTCTTCACCTTAGGGCTGTTACCATCATGGAGAAAACGTTTTTCTCATTATTCCTGTTACTTCCTGGGATTGTCTTCTATGCTATTTCTACCCGGTCTCAGTCTATCTATATGTATGTTGCCTTTGCAAAATGTTTTCTGCCATTTTAAAAAATACAAACAGACCCCACTTCTGCCTCACTTGATGGTCCCCATTCCAGGTCTTCTTATGATCAGAAATCAATCTTTTAAACTAGATTTGTCCTGTTCCAGCCCTTTGTTTCCTCACAGATTGAGAAAAATGGTCCAATCTTCTAAATAAACTTCATGCTGAGGCTATAGATTTTCATTTCCTAATCTTGTCTACTACATTCTGTAACTTCCTTTTTTTTCCCAAGCTCCTGGTCTGAATGTGAAAGCGCTAGTTGGTAACCAATTTCCGTTCTTTGACGAAGAAAGCTCTGTTTACATTCAGAGTTTCCTATTCTGTTACGTAAGAGTCCAGCATTTCCTCCTTATGTGGTACAAACAGTTTATATCAAGCTGCGTCTACACACGCCAATAAAACCATTGCAGAAATCTTAGGATCATAGTCCTTCTGCACAGCCAGAGTCTAAACACAGAATATCCTCACTTATATGTGGAATCTCAAAAAACAAAAACCCCAAAAAACCCCAAAGAACCAAACTTATAGAAAAAGAGATCTAATTTGTGGTTACCAGAGGTGAGAGCATGGGGTAATTGGATGAAAGTGGTCAAAAGGTAAAAACTTCCAGTTATAAGATAAATAAATACTAGGGTTGTAATGTACAACATGATGACTATAGCTAACACTGCTGTATGATGTTGTAGGGGAGGAAGACTATCTACCCTCTAGGTCCTTCTGGCTGGTTGAGGAATTAAATTGACATGAGACAGAATAACAGGAGAAAATCAAAGTTCAATAACACGTACATATGGAAGAAACCCTAGAAATTTGAGTAACTCGCCAAAATGGTGGACGCCATCACCTTAAATACCATCTTCACTAAACACAAAGGAGGATGTTGGGGGCAGTGGTTTGGGACTTCAAAGGAGAGGAAGGCAATTCACAGGGAGATGGAAAAGCAAATGCTTGATAAACAAATTTTTGCTGGGCCATCTATAGACAATGTGACCTTCGATAAAGTGGGCTTAGCAAGGATCCTCCCAGTCTGTCATACCCAGAGTTATCTATGGTGAAGGCCTGTCCTGGGAAGCAGTCAGGGAGTTAGGGAGTTAGGGAGAAGGTCAAAGTTTCTTTCAGAGTCTTTTGTCCTTAAGAATAATCAAGTCAAAGACACACATTTTGGGGTGGCCAATTCTGATCCCCCACAATGTATAGGAAAATTGTTAAGAGAGTGGATCCTAAGAGTTCTCATCACGAGGAAAAAAATTCTTTTTCTTTTTCTTTTTTTTGTATCTATATGAGATGACGGATGTTAACTAAACTTATTGTGGGGATCATTCCACAATATATGTAAGTCAAATCATTATGCTGTACACTTGAAACTCATACAGTATTGTATGCCAATTATATCTCAATAAAACTGGAAAAATAAATAAGTAAATAAACACAAAATGTTAGGGTTTGAGGGGCCACAATTTACCTTCTACTGTCAAAGAAAAGATCCTTGAATGCTGGAATTGTGGGTAATTTAAATTTTTTTCTGTTTACTTTTCTGTATTTTCCAAAATTTGTAATGGTCACATTTTACTTTTATAGTCAGAGAAAAAATGAGGGGGTTTCTTAAAAAAAAAGAAATCAATTACCCAATCAGCCTCTCTAATGCCTTATCTAAAAAAAAAAAAAAAAATTCCTCCTCCAGCCGGCCGGGTGGCGTAGTGGTTAAGTGCACGCGCTCCACTGCTGGCAGCCCAGGTTCAGATCCCGGGCGTGCACCGACGCACCACTTGTCAGGCCACACTGTGGCAGCGTCCCACATAAAGTGGCGGAAGATTGGCATGGGTGTTAGCTCAGGGCCAATCTTCCTCAGCAAAAAGAGGAAGATTGGCATGGATGTTAGCTCAGGGCTGATCTTCCTCACAAAAAAAAAAAAAAAATCCTCCTCTAGACCACCTCCCTTTCCAGATAGAAACCAAAGGGCAGAGGTACCTGAGGCCATCAGGCTGACTAGGGCCACTAATTCCTGGGATGAGCCTATGCATAGGTCTTATCCTAATGTGGAAAGCCCCAAAAACTGACTCTGAGACAAGGACTGAGTAGTAGTTTATATGGGAGGTGATCCCAGGAAACACTGGTGGGAGGAGGAGTGGAGACAGGGGAGGGAAAGCAGTCAATCAAGGTGAATTATCCAGTGAGCTACCACTCAGAGACTGGGAGCTGCCTCAGCAGGGGACCTCTGGGATCCTGCGCAGAACACACTTCAGAATGTCCCACTGCGGGGAGAGGGAGCTGGGGTGTTGAATATGCCCCCTCCCGTCAGTCAGATATCAAGGGCCACTCTCAGGGTGGTGACAATTCCTGAGCACTCTGGCCTGTCACGTGGGTGGGCAAAGTGGGCTCTGGCAGCTAGAAGCAGAGCCCTGCCCACTGAGGGGTCAGAGTAGGGGAATGTGGGTGGGCAACAATAGCATCTGCCACAGGTGTAATAGGGAGGAAACAAAATTGTGGACTTTGTGGGGCATCTAGATCCCTAACTACCCAAACCATAAGTCTGCACTGGTGGTCACAGGGCCCCAAATTCATCACCTTTGGAAACCTCATTTAGGTTAACAGATTACATTCAGGAAATTAGTTGTCAGAGGCAACACATTAATGCACCACACCCAGTAACATCTATGTCGGTCAGGATTCTTTGGCTGCAAGTGACTAAACCTGACTCTAATCAGTGTAGACACAAAAGTGGGGGTGGGGGATGTTACTTCCTTATGTAAGCAGGAAGGGTGGGGTGCAAACTTCCTCAATTCATCCACACAGAGTGGGCCCAAATCTTGCCCAAATCTTGTGTCCAACAGATGAAGTGCCTTTTTAAAAATTTTGCACTAAAACACCTTCTGTGCTAGGAGGATATTGGGTATAGTGGTTTGGGACTTCAAAGGGGAGGAAGTGGCGCTGTGACAAATAAAGTAGATGCCACCCAGCGAGAAAGTAGGACTGTGAGGGAATGGTGACTGTTGTGGGTTAAACTGTGCCCCCCAAAAAGATATGTTGAAGTCATAACAGGCAGTACCTGTGAATGTGACCTTATTTGGAAACAGGGTCTTTGCAGATGTAATCAAGTTACAATGAGGTCACGCTGAGTTAGGATGGGCCCTAATCCAGTATGACTGATGTCCTTACAAGAGAAGAGACAGAGACACATAGGGAGAATGTCATGTGACAACAGAGACAGGGATTGGAGTGATGTGTCTACAAGTCAAGGAATGCCAAGGATTGCCTGTACTCCAGAACTAAAAGAAAGGCACCAAGCAGATTCTACCCTGCAGCCTTCAGACAGAGCATGGCTCTGCCGACACCTTGATTTTGGACTTCTAGCCTTAGATCTCTGAGAGAATAAATATCTGTTCTTGTAAGCTGCCCAGTTTGTGGTATACTGTTATGGCAGCTGTTGTGGTCTGAATGTTTGTGTCCCCCCAAAATTCATGTTGAAATTCTAACCCCCAAAGAAGTAGGGCCTTTAAGAGGTGATTAGGTCATGACAGTGGAACCCTCGTGAATGGGATTAGTGCCATTATAAAAGAGACTCGAGAAAGCTCCTTTGCTCCCTTTCCCATATGAGGACACAGTGAGAAGACGGCATCCATGAACCAGGAAGCAGACATTCAGCAGACACGGAAACTGCCAGCACATTGATGTTGGACTTCCCCACCTCCAGAACTGTGAGAAATAAATGTTTGTTGTTTATAAGCCACACAATCTGTGGTATTTTGTCATAGCAACCCAAACGACTAAAACAACAGCCCTAGGAAACTACACACAGATCTGGCAGGAAGGGAGGACCAACCTCTGGGCAGGACAAGGTTAGGTTCAGCATGAGGACGTTGGGCAACTAGGGTGAAAAGGGAACAAACATTGAGCCACAGAGGCTGGAAGGGGAGGTGAGCACTAACCCACATGCCTTCCCCACTGGGCTGCTTCCTTGGGCTGGTTATCTGTGTGGAAGGAGTGACCTTTTCTACAAGGCAAAGGTGACTAAAAGGAACATGGTGGCCTCAACTTCTCCTTTAGATGATGACAGCTTTTCTCTTTGAAGCCGTTACCCAAAGGTAAAGCAAAGGGGCACTTCTCTGTTGGAGATCATTCCCTGAGTCCAGACCTTTTCCCATTTTCTCTGACTCTTGGGTCAATTCTCCTTTCTCTCACTCTGGCTATAACGGTTTGACATTTAGAGCTAACGCTTGTTGAGTGCTTACTATGTGTCAGGCAATTTTCTAAATCTACAACGTCCAATGCAATAGCCACTTGTGGCTACGTAAATAATTAATCAAAATGAAATAAAACTAATAATTCAGTTCCTCAGTCACACTAGCTGTATTCCAAGCACTCAATAGCCACATGTGGCTAGTGGCTACTGTATCAGTTAGATATAGAAAGTTTCCATCATCTCAGAAAGTTCTATTGGACAGTGCTAGTCTAAGTTACTTACATGTATTATCTTATTTAATCATCACAACTCTTGTAACACAGATTCTACTATCATCTTTACTTTACAGTTCAGGAAGCTGAGACTCGGGTCACAGAACAAATAAGTTAAGTGAACTACGTGACTGGTGCTGGCCAGTGAGCAAGGTGAAGAGCCATGGGCCACTTCTGGGTTGGAAGATTTAACTGCTGGTTCAAGACCCTCCTGAGCTCTCTTCCCTCTGCCATGATGACCAGCAGTGCTCCAGATGGTGACTGCTTCATTGGCCTGTCTTCTGGAGGAAGGTTGACGGCGATGTGGCACAGAGCCCTAGCTGACCTATGATGGATGTGATGTTTCAAACAATGGTTCTGGGGTTTTAACCATAGCATAACCCAGCCCATGCTAACGAATACATATATATGTGCAAAAGATGGCAGTTCTAAGACAGATAACCTCACAGATGTGATCAATATAGATTTGGAAATTAAAACTCATGATTTAAACTTTTCTTTCTGAAAGTAGGAAATTTATTTTTATTGCCACCAAAGCCCTGAAATTTGATAGAATGCTCATACACCTGAGAATATTTACCATAGGTCTTCACTGAACTTATCAGGAAAATTGAATGTAACGCTATAACTGTTTTTTGCCTTTAGATAATTTTTTTTAGTTTAATGAAGAGTCCAATATTTGATGAGGCAGCTATTGAGTTATTTCTTCCAGAGAAACAAATAAAGCAAGTGACATCATCTTGGAATCCACGAGACACCGTTAAATGAAAAATAGTGATATCAGGGATAAAAATTCCAATATGGTATAAATCCAGGCATTAAAAGGGGTTTATTTCAGGCAAGTTCATTGAATTCAACTGTCTCTTAGGGATAGTGATTTTGACTACTGTGATTACAAAAGGCAAGAGATATTCCTGAAAGGAATGGTATCACACCTATTTGTAGTTTCTATTCTCTGAGTCCATTACTAACAGTCAATCCATTAATTAACCTATAGGAGCCAAAGCATGGCAGGGAACACAGAAGATGTGTGGAATATGGCTCTGTTCACAAGGAACTTACAATCTACGTGAAGAGACAAGGTAAAATGGATGAAATAATAGTGAACCACGCATGACAGTAAAAAAAAAAAAATAGATGCTCACCACTTTCCTCAGTGTCTCTTGCTTGGATCACGGCCAATTATTTCTCACTCTGTATCCCTCTCCAACAGACCATATTATTGGTCCAAATATTTCATGCCTCCCTAGTCATGTCATTTTCTGAGTAAATTTGTTGTTCTTCCCTCTAAATAGATGGCATCTTTTTCCCAGACTTTTTGACTTTGGGTTTGGCCATATGACTTTTACTTTGGCCACTGGTATATGGGAAGAAGTGACAATGCCCTGATTCTATGTCTAGGCCTTAAGCCACGTGTGTTTCTGCTTGCCCCTCTGCCATCAAAATGAAAAGAACATGTGCAGGCTAGCCCATTGTTTCCAGGAAGAGAAAGAGAAATACATGGATCTGAGTCAAGTTATCCCAGCTGAACCAGCCTAGATAAGCTGACACTCAGACAAGTCCTAGACTCATGAGCAAAATAAATAGTGTTGAATGCTATAAAGATTTGGGGGCAATTTTTTACATGGTAATAGCTAACTGACACACTATGTTGGATACAGCTGACTCTGACAGCCCCTGTAGTACTTTATTGCACTTAGTTATCCATAAGTCATATCTCTTCTACTGCACTGTGAAATCCCATTGGGCAGGTAGTGGGTTTTGTTTTGTTTTGTTTTTCTCATTTTTTTCCCTCAGCACCTAACCTGTGCCTGGCACACAGTGTACACTCAGTGTATACTTGTTGAGTAAATGAGTAGATGAAAGAATGAGTGAATGAATAGACTTTTCTGCATGGATTTTGATTTCTAAATTGTCCTTGAAGTTCCAAAGGAACTTGTTATGCAGGGAGGAGGGGAGAAAGTTTATGAAACTGCTTTCAAATTTTAAACACTTTATAAATTATTATATAATTATGTGTATAAGTATATTGAAACAGTGTACAAAATAATAATCATAAGTAGCATATCTATTATCATAACAATATCTTTTATGTCACCTCCCAAAAAACCAACCAGCCAACATAAAACTTACCCCCAAAACACAACAACATTTTCAGGTATTGATTGATCAAAAATGTATGTTTTTAAAAGATTCAGTAGGTAAGAATTCTTTATTTGAGCCCATGGGGAAAGGGATTTGATTGATTTGGTTAGTTGCTTTGCTCTAAGGAAAGTGTTGTCACTCATCCAGAAAGCATGTGTCCCTCTGGGGACCAGGGATCCCCCAGAGCAGAGGACTAATAGCACCACAAAGGGGTCGTCTTGAGACAGAGGCAGAGAATAAGCAGTCACGTGTGAGGACACCCAGGATGACAAAACAATCTGCTGTCTGCCTAAGTAAATGTGTCAGAGACACGGGAGGAACGTACAACGAAATCTTTTCTTAAATAAAAAATAGATTTCACCATAGACACAGTCACACTGTTATCTGTTTTACAGATGGAAAAGTAAATATCACAACTTTCCTGAAATGAAAGCATGAAACTGGCCCAAAGTTTTCCAAGCAATTTTGCAATAGTTTGACAGCTGTTTGCCCCTCATTTCCAGAGTATTAAACTGGCTTCTATCCATTACTGACTTTTAAACTGAAAGAATAATGTGGATTGCTTGTAGTAAAAGGAAATGTCTGATGGTGAAAAAAAAATATGTCCAAGTGTTGTCATTTCTGTTTCACAGTTTTAGAGATTTCCCTTTCAAATAGCTCTGTATTTAATAATCCGTTTACTAGCAAGTTAAAACAAAATGATTTTGGATATAAAAAGTTGCAAATTGTATTTTAATCAGATCATATTCTATTTCTTCGTTTGTTTGTTTGGAAGAGGTAAAACAAACAAAAGCACAGAATACTAAGAGTTCTATGAAGGAAATGGAATCTATTTCTCACCCCAAGGGTGAAATTCTCAGTCTCTTCCTCAGAGGCAACCATTTCTTGTTTCTAGAAGATTGTCCCTAAAATATTCCATGCATACAAAAGCATTTTATACCATTAAAATTTTTAAATAAGAGCAAACTTTCTAACAACTGTTGTTTCATATCTTATCTTTTTCAGGTGGAAAAAAGTCTTGGAGCTTATTTTTTAAGTGACTTGCTTTTCAACAGGATCCCTCAAAGTGACAAGAAAATATGGAAACCAACACTGTTTTGAGTTGTTTTCTTGTGAAATGGGCTAGCAAGCATTCCTTCATGAAAGCTCCCAGTGTGTGCTCTGGTGTTCATAGCTGTGTGTGCAGAAAACTCCAGGAGTTCAAGAGGTAAGAAATCAACTAAAGGCGTATTTTGTAATGGCCCTTGACTGTGAACATTAGTAGCACTAACATAATTGTTTTGTCATGACTTCAATGTCACTGTTGGAGTTTATAAGGCATAGGACAGTAAAGAGCACTCTTTAGCAGGGAAATGTAAATTAAAACAATAATGAGCTATGATTTCAGAGCCATTTGATTGGCAAAGCTTTCGAGTTTGATAACATCAACTGTGGTGAGAGTGGAAAATCAGAAACAGGGGCTTTTGTACTCGTCCCGTGGGAGTGAAAACTGAAATAATTACAATAGGGAGCAAATTTGCAATACTTAGTAAAATTAGTATGTACATAATCTCAACTCAATAAATATGCTTTTATTTGTATACCCAAGCAAGGTTCTTGCATATATGATTCTAACCACGTGTAATGTATGAATTAGAGCTACATTTTTTTCAGCATGGATAAATATCAAAAACATAGTGGTGATCCTGAGAAAAAAGAACAAAGCTGGAGGCATCACAATCCTTGACTTCAAAACATTCTACAAAGCAATAGTAATCAAAACAGCATGGTACTGGTACAACAACAGACACACAGACCAACGGAACAGAAGTGAAAGCCCAGAAATAAAACCTCACATCTACAGGCAGCTAATCTTCAACAAAGGAGCAAAGAACATACAATGGAGAAAGGAAAGTCTCTTCAATAAATGCTGCTGGGAAAACTGGACAGCCACTTGCAAAAGAATGGAAGTAGACCACCTTCTTTCACCATACACAAAAATTAACTCAAAATGGATCAAAGAGCTGAAACTATAAAACTCCTGGAAGAAAATATAGGCAGTACACTATTCATCTTCGGTCATAGAGGGATCTTCTCGAATTCCATGTCTACTCAGACAAGGGAAACAAAAGAAAAAATAAACAAGTGGGACTTCATCAGCCTAAAGAGCTTCTACAAGGCAAATGGAACCAGAATCAAAATGAATAGGCCACCCACCAGTTGGGAAAAAACATTTGCAAACCATATATCCAACAATGGATTAATCTCGATAATATATAAAGAACTCACACAACTGAACAACAGAAAAACAAACAACTCGATCAAAAAATGGGCAGAGGAAGGGGGCCAGCCCCATGGCGTAGTGGTTAAGTGTGCGCGCTCCTCTGCTGTTGGCCCGGGTTCGGATCCCAGGCACTCACCGACGCACCGCTTGTCAGGCCATGCTGTGGCGGCACCCTATATAAAGTGGAGGAAGATGGGTACAGATGTTAGCCCAGGGCCAGTCTTCCTCAGCAAAAAGAGGAGGATTGGTGTGAATGTTAGCTCAGGACTGATCTTCCTCACACAAGAAAAAAAATAAATGGGCAGAGGGAATGAACAGACACTTCCCCAAAGAAGATATACAGATGGCCAATAGGCACATGAAAAGATGTTCAACATCACTAATCATCAGGGAAATGCAGATCAAAACCACACTAAGATACCATCTTACACCCGTTAGAATGGCTATAATTACCAAGATAAAAAACCACAAACGCTAGAGAGGCTGTGGAGAAACAGGGACCCTCATTCACTGCTGGTGAGTATGCAAACTGGCACAGCCTCTATGGAAAACAGTATGGAGATTCCTCAAAAAGTTGAAAATAGAAATACCTTATGATCCAGCTATGTCACTACTGGATATCTACCCAATGAACCTGAAATCAACAATCCAAAGAGGCCTATGCACCCCTATGTTCACTGCAGCATTATTCACTATAGCCAAGACATGAAAGCAACCCAAGTGGCCCTCGACTGATGAGTGGATAAAGAAGATGTGGTATATATATACAATAGAATACTACTCAGCCATAAAAAAAGACAAAATAGTCCCATTTGCAGCAACATGGATGGATCTGGAGGGTATTATGTTAAGCAAAATAAGCCAGAAAGAGAAAGACAAACAGTGCGTGATTACACTCATATGTGGAAGGTAAACCAACACACGGACAGAGAGAACTATTTGGTGGTTACCAGGGGCTCGGGGTCGGGGGTGGGCACAAGGGGTGAAGGGATGCACTTATGTGGTGACTGACAAACAATAATGTACAACAAAAATTTCATGATAAAGAAAAATATATAGTTGTCAATGAAAAAAGCAAGCTGCAAAAGCACATGTAAAAATATAATATCATTTAAGCAAATTTGTAAAACATACACACAATGTTTGTATTTTGCTGATGTTTTGTTGTGGACACATATTCTCCACTTGTCAGCTCCACCTTCCAGCCTTCTCCACCACGCTCTGGCCCTGGGGGGCTTTACGGACTTCATCAGCAAGCTCCCTTCCCTCTGGCTTTAGTTGGGTTCATCCAATGGGAGGCACCAGTAGGAGTGTGAGGAGAGGAGGAGAAGGAGGCTGGGTATTAACTCTGCCCCCTTCCCTGGCCATCCCTCCTTGCCAGGCTGAGGGTTTGCAGAGGCTACGTTTATTCACTGAAGACCACAGCTCTTGTCAGGTAGCCCCATCCTAAGGTTGCAGGTCTTTCCAGATCTGTAGTGGGTACCTCTCCTTGTTCCTTCAAGCCTGGGCATAACAGGCTTGTTATCCCCAAGGTGCTTCACCGTCTCTCGCTGAGTTTCTTTATAACAGCCTACACATTTGCACATAGAACCTTTTTAGACAGCCTCATTTAGACTATTTGCATGGGCCTGCCGAGGGTGTGAATGATGCACATATTTATATGGGGAGATTTAGAACCATGCTTGCTAATGGTAGACAGTCAGTTCAGGAGACTCAGTTCATGATATACCTCAGTTCAGGAGACTGGTTACCTCTGCAAAAGGAAGTAGAATGGAGGATGGGGTAGGATGGGGGGGAGGGTTTTAGCTGTATTTGTGAAGTTTTATTTTTTTAAATAAATTTTTAAAAGTTACATCAGAAGCCATTACGTAAAAACGTTTAAATCAGCTAAATCTGGATGGTTAATACACAGGTGTTACTTAACGTTTTAACTGAAATATTTCTAAAAATATTTTCTTTTAAAAACAAGCTTTAGAAAGGGAAATGCTTCCTCATTCTAGATGACGCAACAGTGTCACATGAGGCCCAAAACAAATTGCATCTGATGGAAAGTTCTCCCTCACCCTGGATCCTCCCTTCACCAGCACTTCTTTCAAAGACTTGAGATAAATTCTGCACAATTGGGTGAGACCACCCCACTCTTTTTGCTTGGAGGTTGTGGGAAAGTGCAGAAGTGCAATTAAAACTAAGACATCTGATGAAAGCAAGGTAAAATTGGCCCCCAGTCAATTCTGGAAGGTGTCATGATGGATGACAGCCAGTGTTGTTAACAGAACAGATCATTTGTATCTTTCTGTTTCTACAAATTATTGTTAACCAAGGCCTCAACTTATTTGTTTCCGTGTTGCTGAGGAAGTTGCCTGTATAGTCAAAATAGAACAGTATTGAAAATTGCACAATCGTTCAACTTCCTTGAGTAAAACATTTGTAACTCTCTAAATCTTTGAGTCAAAGCCTGTATTGTCTTACCTTGGGTGCAGCTGTGTGTGTTTGCGTGCAAGGTTGTGGTTTTAAGGTTTGAAAGTATTTTTATTGCTTTCTGCGGTATTTACACAAGTTGCATTTATTGCTGTATAAAGTAAACAATTCCAAGTGTAGAGCTGACAGTACACATCCTCTTGGCTGTTCCAGCCCCACCCTTCCCCGGAAATAAAGACTGCTATTAATGAGGCATGTTTCCTCCTGGACCATTTTCTATGCACATATATACTTATGCATATAGAAATATTATCTTTAATATAAAAGCTTTGATATCATTCCTGGTGTTCCACAACTTGCTTTTCTCCTCTAATAATATACAAGAGCTAGTAGTATTTGTTGATAACATTTCTATGAGACAAGTACAATTCAAAATGCTTCACATGTATTGGCCCACTTAATTCTCGTAAAAAACCCTAAGAGGTACATACTATTATTTTTCCCATTTTACAAATGGGAAAGCAGAAGCACAGAAAGTTTATCTGAGCATAAATAGCCAGGAAGTGCCAGCGCCAGGATTTGAATCCAGGCAGGCTGGTTAGAGCCCTCACTGGTTACCCTTGTGCTATGTTGCCCCCATCTTTAAGATCTTGTCATGTCACTGCATAGGTCATCCTAAACCTTTTATAGTCACTGCAGGGTTTTCAATATAATGGATGAACCGTAGTTTACATTACTATTCTCCCATGCCGGACACTTGTGTTGTTTCCAGTGTTTTGTGACTCATGCTTCTTCTTCCACATACCCCTTTGTGCACATGGGCTACTATTTCTCTGGGCTAGATACCTACAATTGGAATGCAGGGTATGTACACTTCAAGTGTTGACATATACCACTAAATTCTCCTCAGAAAAGGCTCTGCCAATTTTCAGTAGTGCGTATCCGCGTAGATACTGGGTACTACTAGACTTTTAAATTTTTATTTATTTTTTTTTTTAAAGATTTTATTTATTTATTTATTTTCCCCCGAAAGCCCCAATAGATAGTTGTATGTCATAGCTGTACATCCTTCTAGTTGCTGTATGTGGGACACGGCCTCTGCATGGCTGGAGAAGCGGTGCGTCGGTGCGTGCCAGGGATCCGAACCCGGGCCGCCAGCAGCAGAGCGTGCGCACTTAACCGCTAAGCCACGGGGCCGGCCCGAGACTTTTAAATTTTTTAAAGAGAATTCGCATCCTCACAAACTTTGGATATTACCAATTTTTTGAATGTTTCCTAAACTGGTAGGCAAAAATGATATTTCATAACTGGTTGTAACTTCTATTTCCTTGAAGTGAGATTGAGATCTTTTTATATGTTTACTGGATATTTTTATTTCGACTTCCATAAATTGCTATTATCTTTTGTCCAATTTTTTATTGGATTATCTTTCTTTTTCTTATTGGTCTGTAGGATATATATGTATATAATGATTAAATTTCTTTTTCTGCTATACATATTGCAAATATATTCGCTCAGTTTATCCCTTGTCTTTTAAATTTATTTTTGGCATCTTTTGATTCAAGAAGTATTTAATATTTGTGAAGACAAATTCATCAGTCTTCTTTTTGGTTTCTGAGGTTGAGTCTTTCTCATTCCTTGTTTTTAGAAAAAAATATATAAACATATAATACATGTTTATTGTAGAAAATACAGGAACAACAGATAAAAAAATTAAAAGTAAAAATCAAGTATCATCTTATCCCCCAGATACAAACAAAAGTTGTTAATGTTTTGGGTATTTTCTATCACTATTTTAAACATAAGAACAGATATAGTTAAACTTTTTTTTTTTAACAGATGTTAGCAGTGTGCTAACATCTGTTGCCAATCTTCCTCTTTTTTTTTTTTTCCTTTTTCTCCCCAAAGCCCCAATACGTAGTTGTATATCATAGTTGCAGAGTTGTAGCTCTTCTATATGGGATGCCACTTCAGCATGGCTTGATGAGCGGTGAGTAGGTCCACGCCCAGGATCCGAACAGGCGAACCCCGGGCCGCTGAAGCAGAACGCACGAACTTAACCACTGCACCACTGGGCCGGCCGCTAGTTAAACATTTTTTTTTAAAGAAAAACAGGGTGTTTTTTAAAAAGGTTCTGATGTAACTATTAATGTTTGGTAAACTGTTTTAAGATACTCAAGACTGTAGGATAATTATCATAGTCCACGGAAAGCGCGTGGTCCTTACCAATCTGGGCTGGAGAAATCTTAAGGGGGCATTTCCAAGCTGTTGGTAGAATCTACCTCTTCTATTTCAAGGTGAGGGAAAGATACCTGGATGAGCACAGCCAGCCCCATTTGTTGGGGAGATGCCTCTGCTCCCACCAGAACCCTCTACCCCCAGACATCTCTGGTTACCCCTTGTGTTGTAAATAGGTAACCAAGGCCTTTGAGCTCCAACCCTCCTCCCTCCATCACAGGCCCCATCTGAGCACTTAAGCCCCAAATGTCATCTGGAACTTTGCCTGAGCCCCAAATTCCCATGGGTCTCATTTGCTGTCTTGCTCCAGCACTAAAGAGCCTGAGCACAAAGATTCCCTTGTTTTCAAAGGGGACTTGCACTAACTGAGCACCTGAGGCTATTAGAAAAATAGAGGATTGTGAGACACTAAAAGATGAGGGACATTTTTTTAGTGCGAAAAAAATGCATTTTAGGAACACTGTTTCACTCTCAAGTCCAATTACTGCGCAAACATCATTATAACAATGCAAAGGAAAGAAAACATCCATTGCTCCATTACCACTTGTTTTCACATTTTTAATGCCTTCCAGCAAAAGCAGTATGTTTAAAAGAACAATTCAATTTTCTTCTCACCTAAAATCACTCATAGTACAGGAGAGATTCTCTGCTAGTGAATTTTACCTATGTGTGTTAAGCACATCTGTTACAACACGCATGTGTTCATTTCTGTCTACATATATGATCTTTCTATGGCTATTAAACCACTCACAGTTTAATTCATGTATATTGTCAATTCCCTGGGAAGTCTAAGGCAGAGGAGTATTGAAAATTCCATTTTCTCCAATCATATTTTCAACCATACTCTTGTGAGTTTCCTTTCCCATTCCTGAATGATATCTATATGGCACTACAGATGTAAGACACAGATGCTCTTGGTACCTTGACCATATGGCTCTCACCATTCACATCAAGTGCTTTTCGATGCAAGCACTTGGAATTTCCACCAGAGCTAACTCCAGGGAAGGCAAGGAATTAACACCTCTGAGAGTAGCCCTCAACCAGTGACTGATAGGAGGTGGTGGATAAATACCCCAGCTATCTCATTGCTCAGGTAGGACAACCCTGAAGTGTGCTCTTCATACTCTCCCAGAGGTCCCAGTGGGATTGAGGCCCAGTTGCCCTGTCTTTACTAACACATCCAGGGCTTCCTTCCTTTCTCTATGTTGCTTCCCTACTCCCCTACAGGTGCTTCCTGGGATCACCTCCCAAATAAACTACTTGTGTGCATATCCTTGTGTTCTGGTCTGCTTCTAGAGGAAGACTGCAGCAACGCTAATACAATCCATTCCCAGCATCTGGCAGTACGAAAGCTGGGTGGGCATCTGACTGTGCCAATTGGATTCTCCCTCCAGGATTCTCGTATTGGAACAGAGAGGATGTTGGTCAGCGTTGGCAGGAGGCTGGGGCTCTCACATGTGAACTCACGAGCTTTGTGGGGTCATAGGGTACCATATGTGTAGGAGAAGCAGAGAAAGCCAGTCTGTGGCGGGGGGGGGGGGGGGGGGGGAGAGAGAGAGAGAGAGAGAGAGAAGAGAATGGGCAAGAGAATCAGAGATGAGAGATGGCTTCCTGTTCCAGGCTCCCTCCCTTCCGGAAGCCCTCCTACACTTGGTTCCTGGGCTGTGAATATACGCATAATAAATTCCCCCTTTTCTCTCAAACTGGCTTAAATAACTTGTAACATATTACCAAACAATGGATTAAATAGAAGATCATCAAAGTTAGACTCACTCTCTCAGAGAGCTGGAAATCTATGTTCCAGCACTCTCCCCCTCCCCATCCCCGTACCTTCCCAGCCTAGATCTCTGTTGTTGGGACTCATGAGGAGAAGAGCTCTGACCTCTGACCTCTTCCTGCGACTGGCCTCCGGAGGACTCCCTCAGGTGGCCCCCATAGAGTTGGTGGGCTCTGCTGAGATGGTATAAGTGGCATTTTAGGGGTGCTGCATAACTTCATCTGGACCCTATTTGCCACGGAAGACCCCCTACTCAGGCAGGGGCAGTCATGTCTCCCCTCAGCCTTTGCCAGCCTCCAGGCCCCAGGCCCTTTCTGGGTGAAGGATCTCCTTACTGGACAACCACTCTGGAGGCCCCTTGGTGTGGGCCTCTGCTCTACTTTGTGCTCCTTTATAAGGAGCCTGCGGACCCCTTGAGCTTCTCTTTCATGCCCTCAGGCTAAGGGAAACCGAGTGAGGAAAAGGCCCCCCATCCTCTCCTTTTGGGCCATGCTACAGTGTGGTCCTCACTCATCTAGTAAGGCCTCCCTATTTCAGAATTTTCTATTCAAGAAGCACTGTTGACTGGGAAAACGCCTTTGGAAATACGTATTCAAAATTCAAAAGCAGTCCCCCAAGCCTTGAAAACTCGCAGAGACAAACTTCTTGGGGCTCAGGCCTCTGGCCCAATCTTCTTGCTGCTAAACCACCTCCCAAAATGAGAAATGTGTGATAAGTCTTTGGAATCCAATGGATTCTCAAAGTATGTTTTCAGTAAAATGTAGAAATTGGACCCAAGTAATCATTCAATGTCTACCTGTGCTCCATGCATTTCTGGTTACCTCACTCCTGGTTGCGAGTGGAAAATCAGCTGTAGGGCCAGATGGGTCCCTTTGGGGCTGCCATTTGTCCTGCAAAAGGTTGGACACAATTCACTACATTATACAGCATTAGTTGAGAAAAACGCTTTATTGTCAAAAGGCAAAATTTACAAGGCCAGGGTGAGCTCATACATGGTCTTCAGTTTCTCATCAAATCAAAGAGCCATCTGCCAGAGCCAGGACAGCTGCTGGACACAGCATGAGGCCATTCCAGTGAAAGGACAGCACCCAAGCTCAAATGCCTGTTGGACTGGAATATTTGGCCGGCAGGGGGAATGCAATAGCCCTCGTACTACAAGATCCCCAAATGCCCCAGCTGCAAAGCAATTGGCATTCCCAGACAACTTCATTCAACAGCTGACATCCCAAATCCAGACCACTTGGCACCAATCTGTGCCATAGGAGGGAGGGGAGTTTTTCCACTAGAATAGAACCCACAGCATGTCCACCAATGCCCTGGACCTGGCATACCTACTTTGAGATAGGAAAGGAGGTGGGACTGCCTGCTTCTTTGTTTGCTAGCTTTTCCTTTCGCTGATAAAGCTAATTCCTTAACTAATTGGGTTCTACACCCAGTTCTGATTTGTGGGCCTGTATGTGTGGGAGGGATCCTCCCACACCACCACCAAGCAATGCTCCAAACACTAGCTGGGTGTCCTACAATTCAACTCAATTCTGACACTATCCACCCGCAGAAAATGTCAGATCGCACAGGTTAAGGGTTCAGTCCAACAAGACTACCCCCCTACCCCCAACTTCAGACACCAATTCCAAGTCCACTTTATTACCTGTGCTTCTGACTGACCAGCTATAAATCAGAGGTTTCCAGGGCTCCCTCCTAGGTTCAATTAATTTGCTAAAGCAACTCACAGAACTCAGAGAAACATCTTCCTTACTAGATCACCAGTTTATTATAAAAGGATCTAACTCAGGAATAGCCTGTAGGAAGAGATGCATAGGGTAAGGAATGGGGAAAGGACTCTGAGCTTCCATGACCTCTCCAGGTGCACCACTCTCCCCAAACCTCCGTGTGTTCAACTCAGCTCTCTGAACCCCACTCTTTTGGATTTTTATGAAGCCTTCATTACACAGACACGATTAATTAAATCATTGGCCATTGGCAATTGATTCAACCTCCAGCCCTTCTCCCCTCCCTGGAGGTCAGAGAGTGACTCAAAGTCCCTGATCCCATGGTTGGTTCCACTGGCAACCAGGCCCCATCCTTAGGTGCAGTCCAAAAGTCACCTCATTAGCATAACAAAAGACACTTTTGTCGTTCTCATCACTTGGGAAATTCCAAAGGTTCTAGCTCTGTACCCCAAACAGAGATGAAGACCAAATGTATATTTCTTACTATAAATCACAATATCACATTAACCTATTGGACCCTACCCCTTGTAAGACAGGTGTCAACCCTGAAGTGTCCCACCCTGGCGTGACAGTAGCTTTAAAAAGATATACAGATTCCTTGGAGTCATCCAAGATCAACTAAATTAGAATCTCTAAGGATGGGCCTAGGCACTGGAATTTTTTATATGCCATGGACCTTGTTGCCATCTGGTGAAGCATATGCACTTCTCACAATAACATTTTTAAATGCGTAAAATAAAATACGTACATTTACAATGGACTTCACTTATAGTGGAAGAAAGACATAAAAATATTAAGAAAACAAGTTTGTGATATAACATATTGTCTTCTATGGTAACCCATTCAACAAAATCTAGTGGTGGGTCTAATAATTACAGTAATTCCATAGTGATAAGAGTAAACATTTTTCTCCAGATTTTGCTGTCTACCAGTTCTCACCGTCATGACCTCTAACCGTTTTCCCAACAAAGAATCCCTTTAAATGGTTTCCCATATTTGAAAAGTGTGTGTCTTCTCTAGTAATGGTAATAATTCATTTTCCCATTTTCCACCTTTCCATTCTAATGAAGTAACATTAAATTTTTTGAACGAAAATGGTTTAAGAACCATTGTTATGGCCTCTAGGAAGTCACTGAGTTCCAAGGGCCCCGAGCTGGAATGATCGTATGAATGAATATAGCTAACATGTTAACTGGTAGCACCTTAAATTGATACCCCTTTCTGACGCATTAATACTGTAATGTAAAGTTATTTTTAAGTGTATTTGGAATGGAGATTTATTAAAATTTTATATAATACATACCCTCTAGAATGGCTAAGATTACAAAGGTTGACAACACCAATTGTTGGCAAAGATGTGGAGCAATTAGAACTCTCATACATTGCTGGTAGGAATGCAAAAGGGTACAGCTACTTTGGAAAATAGTTGGGCAGTTTTTTATACAGATAAACAAAAGCTTACTGTAGTGAAACATACACCTACCCTGTGATCCATAGTCCAACTCCTAAGTATCTACTAAAGAGAAATGAAGACGTGTGTTCACACAAAAAGTTGTATGGAAATGTTCATAGCAGCATTACTCATAAGAGCTAAAAATTGGAAACCATCCAAATGTCCACCAACTAGTGAATGGATAGTGTGGTATATCCTAGACAGAAAATCAATTGGTGGTTGATTGAAACCTGGGGTCAGGGAAGGGGACTTGTCAGAACGTTTTAAGGTGGTGGAAATGTTCTATATCTTGATTGTGGTGACAGTTAAACTCTTTGTTGAAGGGTAGAGCTCCATTGCACAAGGATGACGGGTGGAGTCAGGATGGAGGGTGTCAGTTCTCCTGAAGCCTCACAGGGAGAGTTTACAGATCTCCAGAGATAGGGCCTCTGAATGGAATAGCTGCAACTGTGCAGAGTTTGAGACCCTAGATAATACTCAGGAGCTTTGAGAAAGTTCCCCCACCTTAACTGGAGTGGGTGGTGGAATGACACTTCTTCCAACGGCTCAGATGGCAAGATATCCAGATTGCCTAAACCCTGGGTACTTTCCTAAGAGGGTGGAGAGGGGACTCTTCACCAAAAGTCTGGGATTAGATTTCTCCACTACTAAAGTCAATAGAGCTTGAGCCAGATTTAATTTCATTTAAGAATATAAAGGAAGGTGACAGTTCTTGAGTTTGATTCTCATGGAACAAATTCATACAGATTCATATCTATGAGCATAAAATCATATTAATAGAGGGATGTTAGGGAAGATGTAATATCCAGAGGAAAGGACGACTAAAGGTGGTTTGGCACTGAGAGAGGTGGTAGGAGAACTCTTTGGCAGCTACAGGGCTCCTAGCTCCCTTGTGATCCCATCAGAGTGGCTGATGCCTCTCATCCTGCTTTCTTAAAAAACTCACTTACTTGGACTTGGAGACTTTGCAAAGAACATAGCTGAGTAGTCTGTCATGTAGGAAACTGAAAGTCAACTTAAGCATTGTGTCCAAATTTGCAAAGACTGTCATTGCCAGGCAATTTGTTTTGAACAGTTGCCTTGTCTATGAAAGACAGCTAAAGAAGATAACATTGTACTGCATAAATATAAACTAAGGCTATCTTCTTATAAACACATGCCTTAAATACCATGTGCAGCTCATCCAAACTTGGGAGTTAGCAATTGCATGTTGATGTAATGACTGAAGTTTTCAAGTAGGAAAAACTCCAACAAACCTAAGATGTGTCTTTTCAGAGTAAACTGGAGAGAGAGACGATTATATTAACATCAGATTATTATATATATTCAGTGCTGCAGTAGAACTGTATCCTTATACAGTAGCTTGGCTTTATAATAGTCAAGAAAAGCACCTGAGTACATAAATATGAAACTGTGATTATAATGGGAGTATAATGTTGATGATCTTTAATAATTGATCAAATCAGTGAATTAAGAACTTTTGAAATGTCTAAGGCTTGTCCCAGCTCAGGATTATCTGGATGGAGAGGGACTTGGAAGAATGTCTTAGTCAGCTTGGGCTGCCATAAGAAATAACATAGACTGAGTGGCTTAAACCACAGAAATTTATGTTCTCACAGATCTAGAGGCTGGAAGCGTGAGATCAGGGGACCAGCATGGTCCAGTTTTAGTGAGAGCTCTCTTCCTTGCGTGCAGATGGCTGCCTTCTCGCTGTGTCCTCACATGGCCTTTCCTCAGCACTTGCATTCTGGGAAAGAGAGAGCAACCTCTCTCTCTTCTTTTTCTTCTTATAAGGCCACCAATTCTATTAGATCAAGATTCCGCCCTTATGACCTCATTTAACCTTAATTACCTCCAAAAAGCCCATCTCCAAATACAGTCACATTAGGAGTTGGGGCTTCAACATATAAATTTGCAGGGGACACAATTCAGTCCATAGCAAAGAGTAAGTAGTCCCTCCCTTGTATCAGCGTGGAACTTTCAATTTAGCCACCATAGAACTTGTAATGCATGAAGCAAAACCATCTGGTAAGGAAGATGGAATCGACTGCTTAGAAAGAGGAGGGCTGGAGTACTCAAAAAAGACTTTCTAAAGTTAAGACTCCCTTGGGACCATCAAGCCTGAGAGGAGGTTTTCTAAACCCTGAATCCGGTCATGTACTCCCCTGCTCAATGGCTTCCCACTGCCCTTAAGAAAATGTAAAGACTCTTGATCGCTGCCTTCTGATCCTGATTCCATCTCCCAGCCTCTTCTCTTGCCACACTCTGATGCAATCCTGCTGAGCTTCTTTCAGTCCCAAGGGACTCTCCTTGACCCTCAGGCCTATGCCCATGCAGCTCCCTCCACCTGGAAGACTTATCCACTCGATACCCCACATCTCATCCCCTTACCCTCAGTTTGTGTCTGCTAGCTCCTCTCATCCTTGAGGTCTCAGTTTAGAGGACGCTTCCTCCATAAAACCTCAGATTACCCCACCAGGGCTGGTTATGTGCCTTTTATGTTCACTATAGGCCACGGTAGACAGAATAGTATCATGAACCCCCACACACCCATCACTCAACTCCATTTGATGATGGAATATCATCAAATATTTCATCAGTGTTCAAATTCCCCTAATTGTCTCATAAATAATTTAAATAGTTTATTTGTTTGAATCAAGATCCAGAGTTCACACTTTGCAAAATAGTACACTAATTATTCCCCTGAATTATTATTTATAATATCTACCCACTGCTCATCCCTTCCCACATTGGCTGACCCACAAGGTATTGTCTGCCCCTGCATATACCCCAGGTTACACACCTGGGATGCAAACGTACAGTCCTCATTCACATCTACAAAGCTAAGAGCGTGCTCGCTTCAGCAGCACATACACAAAGCTAAGGGCTAACCACAAACTACTACTGATGCTGTCCCTTCAAAGCTAACTCACCCAAATTTATTGACAGACAGCCCAGATATACCACCACTATGATCATTCTCAGCACAATCTGACCTCTTTGTAGGATTCTTCCGGAGGTAAAAAACTGACGGTGTGCTTTAAAGGAAAAGAAGGAAAAGGATGTGTGATGTTCCACTTGGCAGCTCCAGGCTCCATCCAGAACAGCCTTTGTGAGGACATCTCAGGAAGTTTATGATAAGCTGGATGGAATTATTGTGCACGTGTACCCTCTGAGACACACTGTACCAAAAGCTGGATCTAGGTTTATGTGGATTCCAAGATCTTCTTCCTCCCGAGATCCTCTAAAAATAGCTTCTCTGTTACTTAGGAAATCTGTCTTGCTCCTGAACACAAATATGCTTTGATTTGATTCCAACAGAAAAAAAGCATTACTGCCTGAAAGAAAAAATAGGGCTCTTAGTGAGGGATATGGATGGGTGAGGATCTATCTGAAATTACTTTCCTTATCTTTTAGAAAGCATGTAATGTTCCCCTCCGCTCATTTCTGTGTTCTATGCTGAAAACGCAGTGGAAAGGGGGCTTCACCATTGAAATCTGGTGAGCACAGGAGAAGAGAGATACAGGCAGTGTTCCAAGTCCTGCTTTGTAACACAGAACATGTTGGAGAGAGAAATGCTGGAAAACAGAGAGAACAGGGGAGGATTTATATTTCCATGTTAGCAGTTATCACATTCAGTCTTATTCAGTGAAGGTGCTTCAGTGGCTGTTGCCATGGGAACTGGACATGATTAAGAAGTTTATTGAATGCAGTTTCCATGGACCAACGTTCTAAAGCTGGGTCAGAGTTTCACCCTCACTTTAGGTGCTCTAAAGCTGCCAGCATATTTTCTTCCAATAAGCGTGTTTTTAATTTCACTATCCATGAATACCCAAAATGTCTGAGATAAAGTGGCTAAATGCATGAACCTAATATTTGTAGGATTTTGATTATTTTGTCAGGAATGAAATAATTTGGTGTATTTGCCAGAAGGAGGCTGTAATTGCCAATTTTACATGTGTGCACACTGTATTTTCATCACAATGTAACAGGGATCGTCTCACTTTGTGAGATCACCAAGGCCATCACTGATTTGCAGTCTTTCCTTTTTCCTAACTGTGCTGGTTCAGAAAAACATTCATCATTGTAGTGACTTCTTTGTAACCTTTCCAAGTTCTTCATATTCCTCATTTGTTCAAACCGAGCAGTTCTCTGATGAGAATCTGGCCAGACATCTTGTCTCCCTAACCACCCAATTAGATACAGCACCACTAGTTTCCTCCTCACATTCAGCCCTCTTAGTTACTCACATGACACACATGGATGGGCAGCTGACACTTAGATACTTTGTGTCTGGGATTCTTTCCAGAACTGCTCTACAGTGGTCAGTGTGTAGAAATCAGCACACACTGAAGAGTAAGCAACAAGGTGAGAGCTAGAGCAACGCCATCTAAAAGGCCTGTGTGCGGATCTGGGCTTTGCCTCTTAGAAGCTGAGGGACTTGTTTCCTATCCCACAACTGCTTCGTGATTACTGGAATGTGCTGCCCAGATTCCTCTTCAGGCCAGAAGGACTTATTCTCCCAGCTGCTGGAAGTGTTGTCAGCTGACAGCCGACTCCCTCTCCAGGAACTGCCTTCTCCTAAAAAGAGCCGGCACCAAGCTTCCTTCCTGGGCATCCCACAAACCATACCTGATTCATGGAGGGGATGGGTGGGTATAAAGGCCCAGCCCCTCACTCCCACCCACCTTGCTCCAATTCAAGACACCTCTGAAGGGTCTTCCCAGCTCCAGAGCTCCCTATAGAGCTGGCTGAAGAACTTATTGAAACTTCTTTGCAGTCCAGTTTCTTCCTCTGCTCAACCCTGCCTCCTTCTCTTCCTTTCTAAGGTGCTGCTCACAAGGGCACTTCCTAATACCCCTGTACATTAATGTCCACCTCAGAATCTGTTTCCTGTGATAAGAATCTGCAGCAACCCTGAACTTCCTTTGAGAAGTTCCCTCTCCTATTTTTGTAGTGCTGTTTTGGGGTGATTCATTCCATACTCAGCCTCAGGTTTAAGGCATTTGGAAAAGTCCGCGTGTTCTTCCATCTCTAGGCCACACTGATTTCTGAATTAGGGCAATGAAGCAATGAGAAGAGGTCTGACAGGGCCTCCTGAAAAAGAAGCTTACCTAATTTGCCAAAAGATCTACCAAAAGAGATGTTCTCTGTCATTGGATGGGGACAAGGAAGCACGTGGCCTTTGAGTTATTGACTGATATCTTAAAATGACAAGACAAGCTTGCTGAGATTGTAGCCAACATGGGAAAGCAGAGGCAAGAAATAATCACAAGATTCGAGCCAGTGGCTAGAGCAACACCTACACCAGTTGCATCTGAAACCACCTACCTCTGGATTTCTCAACCCGTGAACCAACAAACTCACTTTATTGTGTAAGCTAACTTCAAGTTCCCCAACTGTAAAATGGCAGTGATGATACTAGAACCCAACTCATGAGGATGTTTTGGAGAATAAATTATCAATGCATCCAGCACACAGGAAGTGCCCCATGGATATTAGGGAGTCATATGGCTTTCAAAACCCATGGCTGATTTACATGATGGAAGACAATGTGTTTCCCTTAAGCACGGGTTTCTCAAAGGTACAAAGGACTTTATTTGATGACATCTGGGACTTTCCTTCGACCTGTAGTTTGAAGCTTGATCCAGAGCTGAGATTTTCACTTTTTAAGCAGGGGCATTTTTAAAAACTGAAACCTTATGTGGCAACCACAGAAATGTATATACATAATAATAATCAAAAAAATGCATAGGGTACTTGCTATGTGCCAGGTACTTTACTTTTAGGTTATCTATGCATGCTTGTGTTACATATGAATTCACTGAAACCTCCCAACAACCCTGTGAGGTATGCTCTATCATTCTCTCTGTTGTAGTCCTGGGGAAACCTGCCCAATGCATTTACAAGAGTCCAGAGGATCCCATGTGGAATTTGATGACTACGACTCTTTATTTACTCTGAATAATGGATACTTTGAATCCAGCTTTGGGTCACAAGACTTTCTTTAAAAAGCAGGAAATAGAATATATATAGCACAAATAACCTAAGTAATAACTATACACACTCACATATATTCATTTCAGAGCTTTAGCTGGATCTTTGTGTAGCTGAGAACAGTTGTTGAGAAATGCAGCAGCTTCGTCACAGACACTTTCAGATTCCAAACAGGCCTGAGGAAACAATTTGAAAGGCGAAAGGGGAGGGGAAGGCAGATTAAGGAAAGGAATGAATACTACCTTATACAGAAATGTGAAAGTGTATACTCATCGGGGAGAGAGAACTGTGCAAATTATAGGATGTGTTAGGAAAATGTTTTACTTCCTCCTTTTGGGTTTACGCTGCACGCACGTGTCTGTCGTTGGGAGACTGTGTGTGTTTGTGTGCGTATGAGCCTTCGGTAACTAGGAAATTAAGAGTTTTATCTGCAGCAACACTGCTAGGGAGATTTGGAGGGTCAGGGTTAGGACTCAGGGCCCCACCTCCACACTGGACTCTTCAAAGGGACTTGGAAAGCCTTGGAGAACTGCCCTAACACTCTTGCCCCCCTGGGTGTTGATCCAGACCAAATAAATCAGCCTTGGTGCCCAGTACTGCTCAGGGTGGGACTTGATGAGGACCCAAGACCAAGTCCTATGGGCAGGGGCTGGGGTTTCAAACAGGCAGAAGATCTATGCAAGGCAGCAAAAGAGAATCTTACAGAGAGTTGAGTCGGTAGGAGCAGATTTAGGAACTGAGGTGTGCCAACAAGAAACTCTAGTGAAGAGTTGAACTTTTTGGAACGTTTTCCCTTGAACTGAAAGAAAATTCTTACATAGCCTCATTTTAAATCTTTTCTTTCCCATGTTTCATATGAGGTCTGAGGTTTCCTCAACAATATAATGAAATCTTATATACCTACATACCTTGTGAGTTGTGGCGATTTGGGAGAATGAGACTCAGGAGACAGGCTGAAAAAGGGTGTGGTGGTTCAAGGCAGAGAAAGGAGAGACAGGCACCTTGGACCTAGCGGGCTGGTAGGATCTATGATCTATGTATCAGGAACCTCTTGAGTGTCCTAAAAGCAAGTGCTGGCCCTTAAGGGTCCAGAAAACTGACCTTGAATTATAAATGGGGTCAAATAAGCTTTTTGCCTTACCAGAGAGTCATCAAAAGCCCATTCCAGGGGCTGACCCAGTGACATAGCAGTTAAGTTCATGCACTCTGCTTCGGCAGCCCGGGGTTTGCAGGTTCGGATCTTGGGCACAGACCTACACACCACTTGTCAAACCAAGCTGTGGCGGTGTCCCATATAAAGTAGAGGAAGATGGGCACAGATGTTAGCCCAGGGCCAATCTTCCTCAGCAAAAAAAAAAAAAAAAAAAAGCCCATTCCAAACATCATTTCTCTACAGAATTGAAAATATTTGTTCTGTATTTCCTGTGGCGGAAATGCAAAATCATGTTAGCTGCTGATCATAGAAATCAGGGGAACTGTGTATTTCTTAGAGAGAAATTCACTACGAGTGGATCTACCATCACTCTCTGTGGAGGGCTCTTTACACAAGTACCCCAGGTCCATGAAATCCAAGTACACTTTCTGGTGGAAATTGCTACTTCGCAGGACATCTGGGTAGCAAGAAAGGAGAGTGGTGTGGAATAGGAAGCCAAGAGCTCCCGTTTTAACGCAACTTCAACCAGCAGGGTAACCTCAGGCATGTCTCCTTGGCCTCTCGGAGCCTCAGATTTCTCTTCTTTAAAATAAGAGGTTTGCAAATTCCACAATTAGAGATTCATTCTTTTGGCCTAGAGTGTTTCCTTCTGCTAAAATACACGTAAGCCTAAGAGTATTGTCAGAAACCATATCAGGTATTTATGCTAAAGTGAATTTATTCAAGAACAGGCTTTGATGGAAGAGAAGAGATAATTGGAAGGGGCCTGGGTGTAGGATCACTGAGGTGGAGAAACAGAAAGGAGAGGTAGGACAGGCTAACACACATTTTTTATTACAGCTAATCAGCTAAGGGAAGAAAAATGACAAGTTTTGACAGTGTTGCTGTGTCAAGGTAAGAGGGAAGTAGAATCTACATGTCACCACAGTTAAAGAGTTGAGTTTTACTGAATATTTGTTCCACTGATCAACAATCGCTAGCAGTGTTGGTTAAAACCTCAGAGTACAAAATCATCCTCCTTGAGTTTGTTCCTGGATTGGGGTATGATTGCCAGGTACACATCAGAGTGGGAAAATTCATTCCTTTCTTTCAGACTTCCCCTCTAAAATGTATGTCTGGTGATCATTTTCTAATTAAGTCATTTATTGGGAATGTTGGAAAGTTCTACTCTGTTTTATCAACTCCAAAATAAAAGACTGGTCAATGATTAAAAAGAAAAATGACAGCATTGGAGGAGGTAATCCCTTAGGTCCCTTCAGCTCTGAAACATTTTGGTTGTGTGTCGTGCCTTCCTTCCTGAAAGTGGAGGTGTTTGATGGAGGCCCGTGCCCACAGGACCCAATTAAAGGAGAAGGCGCCAGGCTCAGGGCTGGCTAATTTGGCTGACTCATCAAGAACAGAAATGTACCTTGTCTGCATTTGGTGAGCAATAAAAGGAGAGCTGTGTCTTGTAGCTCATGGCATCTCATAATTTATTCCAGAAGTTCAGCAGACATTGTGAATCAGAGATGGAACTGATGTAATTTTCTACATAGAAGTTAAGCTAGGCAACTCGGTGCCGGGCTCAGTATAAACAACTCCCTTTAGCAGCAGCCAAGAAAATGGCCTTAACAGATACAACACGCTTGGATGGTTTAGGACAATCTCTTAGCCTAGTCATCTGATCCTTACAGTTCAAAAACCAAAACAAAATGCTTCTCTCCATATCATTTAAATTTTTAATTGGGTCCTAATTAGGGATTGTATTAAAGTGGCAGGAGAAAATATAAAAGGCATTTTAGTTCTGAAATAAGCCTTCTTCCTCATAGAAACAAATATCAACAACAGGGCACATTTCCTCCTCAAAGTTTCCTCAGGGACAGTTGAGCCTGGGATCTTTGACCTTGTGGTATCTGGTGACTCACTTTGTCTATGCAAAAATTCTTTTTGTTGTCTGAAGATTCGCCAATACAGGCCGGTTCCCTGTGAAAAAAATTCCTTCCTAGAGAATTTTATTCATTCGTTCACTGTTTTATGATTCATTTTAAAGCATTTGAAACATTTTTGGTGCCTTGGGGGATGATTTGAATTCACTTGATAGAGTATAGGCCACTTTGTGAATTAGAATTTTAGGAGCTGTAACTCGACAGGGTGATTTATGGTTTTTATGAATGTTGGAAAGGAGGAGTTTCAGTGGGTTAGATTCCACTGAAAACTTACTGGTTATTTGACCCAACATTTAGTGATTTATTAACAAAACAGAAGAGAAGGTGTTTAAGGTGTTAGAACAGAATTCAAATCCCTGAGTAAGTTTTAGCCAAGTAAATGACAACTTCAAATGCATAATTATCAGGAGACCTATTGTCAGCTCAGTATATATGACACAAAGTCTTGCTATAAAAATAAAAGTAAAAAGTTGTACTTTAAAGGGTATATTTTCTTAATGTCGATATTTTCTATGATTGTAAGAATTTTAAAGTGCGAGAATCTTACCTGGAGTTTCATTCATGCGCTCGTACAGAAGAATTTAAGTTGACTTCAAACCTTCTTCTCTTACTCCATCAAGACAACGTCCACCTCCTAGGACTTTGGTCTTAGAGGAGGAAAAAAGAAAATAACAATAAACTCCAATGAGAAACACAGGAAATGAGACTTGTCCTGAGAAAATTCTTCCAGTCTCTGCGTGTTAAGTTAAACGCTGCCGTGTCATCGAGGGCCAAGACCACAGTAAAGCAGGAACTGTTTAGCTAAGCACTTTCCATGGAAGGAGTCTCAAGACTGTCCTCATTTTTGGTTTCAGATGCTGATTCACCTTATCAATTTCTAGAAGTGGGTGCTATTGAGTGTGATTGGTCACATCCAATAGGATCCTCAGTCAGGGGAGAAGTAGTTTGTTGTTTATGTTGCCTTTTATTTATTTTATTTTTTCTATTTTTTTTTTTTTTTGTTTGTTTGTGAGGAAGATCAGCCCTGAGCTAACATCCATGCTAATCCTCCTCTTTTTGCTGAGGAAGACCGGCCCTGAGCTAACATCTATTGCCAATACGCCTCCTTTTATTCCCCAAAGCCCCAGTAGATAGTTGTATGTCACAGTTGCACATCCTTCTAGTTGCTGTATGTGGGACGTGGCCTCAGCGTGGCCGGAGAAGCGGTGTGTCGGTGCGCGCCCGGGATCCGGACCAGGCTGCCAGTAGTGGAGCGCGCGCACTTAACCGCTAAGCCACGGGGCCAGCTCCTGATTTGTTTTAAATCTAACAAGTTCCTTAAAAGTCTCTCAGTGTCCTTATTTGTGGAAAAATTGGGCTGGCATTATAACTGTGGGAATAACTGTGATGATGGAAAGAAAAAAAGAGCTAAGAAGAGAATAAGGGGAACAAAGAGGCTTATTTCTGATAGGATGGTCAGGGGAGGCCTCTCCGAGTGGACAAGAACTAAACTAAGACCCAAAGGAAGAGAAAGAGCCAGCATAAGGAGAGTATGGAAGGGGCTGGCCCCATGGTATAGTGGTTAAGTGCATGTGCTCCACTACTGGCGGCCCGGGTCCAGATCCGGGGTGCGCACTGATGCGCCACTTGTCAGGCCATGATGTGGCGGCATCCCATATAAAGTAGAGGAAGATGGGCATGGATGTTAGCTCAGGGCTGATCTTCCTCACACACACACACAAAAAAGGAGAGTATGGGAGAGATTCTACAAAAAAGAAACAGCATATGCAAAGGCCCTGAGGCTGGACAGGGCTGGTGTAGTGAGCCAAAGAGAGAGTGATATGAAATGAAGGTGGGTAGGTCCTGTAGCAGCTTAGAGGGCACTACGAGTTCATATTTAATTCTAAGTGTAGTAGGAATCCATTGAAGGATGTTAAATAGACCATAGCATGATCTGATTTTTATTTTAAGATCAATCTATTTTCTGTGTAGACAATGGGTAGTATAGAGCAAGGAGATTTGGTGGTAATGAAGGTGGACAGGTTTGAAATGGGCTTTGGAGATAGAATCAACTGCACTTCTGATGAATTGGATATAGAACGTGAGGGAAAGGATGAATCAAGATATAATGAAGTTCCTCACCAGGGCAACTAAATGAGAGGTGGTACCATTTACAAAACAGGTAAGGCTTAGGGTGGGGCAACAGGTTTGGGAGGTGAGGAACCAAGAGACACATTTTGATGTCTGGGAAATTCCCTAGAGGGAATATCAAGAAGGCAGTTGGATATAGGAATCTTGAGTTGCAGGAAGAGATCAAAGCTAGAGATATTAATGTTGACATTGTCGGCATCTAGATGGCTTTGGAGCCATGGGATTAGATAAGACCATGCAGAAATAATGCAGAGAGACAAGAGACAAAATGATTAGGATCCCCAACATCTAGAGGTTGGATAGTGGAGAAAGAACTTACACGGATGGCAAGGAGATCGCAAACAAGGAGAAAATGGTATGGCAGAAGCCAGGAGGAGTATGTTTCCAGAAACAGTAAGGTAGTCAGCTGAGTCAGTTCTGCTTAGAGATCAGTAAACATAAAAACAGAAAATGTCCTTCGGATAGGGTAACAAGGAGGTCCTTGTCAACCACGATGAAAGCAGATTCAAAGAAATGGTGGGAGCAAAAGCCAGGCCAGAGGGAATGGGGGAGAAGTAGAGACAGCACGTAGAGGGCATTCTTCCAAGAAATTTGGCTCTGTTGAAAGTAGTTGAAAAACTCTTTGCTTCCCGACATATTGTGAAAGAACAAAGCTCTAAGTTCTTGTCATATTACAGTCTGGTTTTCCCTTCCTGTTTTGATTGCAAAGTTCTATTTGCTTCAATTTTCAATTAGCACTAACTGGAAAATCACCTTCTTTCATCCCAGCATGAGACTTGGACATTATTGTCCTGTAAAATAACTACTAATTGTGTTGGCGAAAGTAAACTTCCTGAAAGACTGTGTCCTTGCTGAATAAAGACATCATTTAGGCAACCCTGATTTCTTATTAGAAGCTGAAAATATCTTTCATCTTCATAAAACCAATTAATTATTCAGGAGAAATATTCTTCTTACAGTTCAGCCAAGAAATTGAAAATGACATTTTAAGGGCAGGGGCGGCTTGTCTCCTGTTGTTAGTGCAGGAATAACTTTGAAAGAGGAGAAATTGGTCTGTCATTCTTCTCGCTTCTATTTCACCTCTTATCTTGGGCAAGATGTGTCAGGGACTATCAGCTCTCAAGACTCTACCGCATCCCCAGCTCCAGGACCCAAATTAATCCTTGACTTTTCTTTAAAACGCTCCTGGCTCTGAAAGTACACACCTCCTTGGTCTCTTCTCTTCTCAACGTTGTCTTTTCCTCAGCTTAACTGAGCTCAGTTTCCAAGATGGACCCCAGTGATCTTCATCTCCTAGTGAGTCATAGGAGTCATGCCCTTGTGTAGTCCCCTCCTTCACTGAATAAGGCTGACCCCTGTGATCAATAGAATCTTACAGAAGTGATACAAGATGACTTCCAAGGCTAGGTCACAAAAAACATTGTGGCCTCCACCTTGCCATCTCTTGGATTGCTTAGTCTGGGAGAAGGCAGCCCCTGTGTCATGAGAACAGTAAAGCAATTCATGGAGAGGTCCTCGTGTGGAGGATCAGAAGGTACCTGCCTATAACCAGAACTATGTGAGTGCGCCATCTTGGATATGGATCTTCCAAGACCAGTCAAGCCTTTGGATGGCCACAGCCCCAGCTGACAGCTTGCTACAGCCTCCTGCAAGACCCAGAGCCAGAACCACTCAGCTAAGCTATTTCTAAATTCCTGACCCACAGAAACAATGATTTAAAATGTTCATTGTTTCATGACACTAAGTTTAGATTATATAACCACAAATAACTAATATACCACTGAGATTGAAATACTAGGAGCAGTTCCACAACCTTCCAAAAGAGTTTACGTATTCTAAAGAGGATTGTTTTAAACTCAAATGTGTAATCAATAAATTTTAGAAAACAGAAAAAATGGAGTGAAAGATTCAAGGCAGGGGATAAGGAGTGGAGATAATATTTTTGTGCATACGTGTGTTTTGGAAGTAGGAGAGGGCAGAAGATGTTAATATATAGCTAAGTAAGTCCCAATAGCCTGTCTTCAGATCAAACCCCTCCTAAGCCTGTACTTCTTGTTAGAGCTTCTTTCCTCCCTTCCTTTTAAAAAAATATTTCACTGAAGTAGACTATTGTAGTAGATTAAAAATAGCTGCTCTGGGGGAGGGCAGCTGCCATGTAAGATGTCTATTCTTAGACCACCATACTGGGAGGAAGCCCAAGCTAGCCATATGGAGAGGTACTTGAAAAGAGAGAGATGCCTCCAGTTGTTCCAGCCATCCCAGCTCAGGTGCCAGATGTGCGAGTAGAGAAGCCATCTTAGACATCTGGTCCAGTCAGCCTTTCAGTCAGCTCCAGCCCCTGCCTAACTGCCACTGTCTAAGAAACCCTGAGCAATAACCTTCAACTGAGCCCAGTTAAGCCAACAGAACAGAGAGAGATAATAAAATGGTTGTTTTAAGCCACTAAGTTTTGAAATTGTTAGTTCTGCAGCAAAAATAATCAGAAAAACAAAAGAGGGAATTGATCAGAGAAGCACTAGGAATCCTTGTTAAGGCTGGTGATCATTAGTTTGTAATGGAGCCATTTGTCTGGCTGTGAGACTTTCTCCAGCTCAGCTTCTCAGGAGCAGAGGGAATGAATAGTAGGGCTTTGCAAGATTATTATTTTGCCACATGGCATGAAGAGACATCAAACACCTAAGGAGTGATAAATGGGCATTTAATGAGACTGGGTTTGATTTAAAAGGAGAAAAAGAATCCAGAAAATGGAGGTGGTGTAACCGCAGGCCCTCCAAGACCAGTTCAATACACCCCATCTCTTACGAACAGAGTGATTAAGAAATTGTCTTTCAGGAAATTTGCAAAGTCACGTAGCCAGAGCATGTGCAGAAGTCTTGACCTGAAACAACTGTGGAACCAAAGATTCTCCTCCTCATGGAACCAAAGGACCGGAACATAACCAGAACATGAAAGTCAGACTCTTATCAGAAGCAAAGGGTCCGTCATTCGGGAAGATCCAGTGTTCAAATTCCTTCCCCACCTTACCATAAAAGTTTAAAACCTTACCATAAAAGTTTAGAACCTTACCAGAAATGCTTGAAGCCCACCAATCAAAACCTGTCCCACCAGCGTTTCCACGTGCCAGCCTGTTCTCCCTAACCTCGAAAATTTCACTCTAAATCCTGAATCAGAGAGACAGATCTGAGGCACAGTCACCCTGTCTCCCTGCAGATCGATCTTGCAGAATAAAGTTGATTTCTTTTCCCAAAAGCTGATGCTGTAATTAATCGGGCAAGAGAACCCCAATTTTGTGTGGTAACAGTGTGGTTCCCAAAGACTTGTTATCTAGTGCTATTGCTGCCCAAAGAATTAAGTTGTGTTAAAAAACAAAATTCAACTGAGTAAATTTGAAGATCTAATTGGCTTTATTCAACAATTCATGAGTTGGGCAGCATCTCATCTAGAAAGCAGAGAGATACTGCAAGGAGTTATACAAAATGGAAAGTATCTATAGGAAAGAGGGTGGTGCAAGAAAGTTATGATCAAAAGAAAAGAAAGGATTATTTTGAGCCAGGACATCTCCTCTTTTCAGAGAATTGAAGGGCAAGGGTTTTATCATGCAGATTGCCTCTTCTTCCTCTGGGAGAGGGAGAGGGGCCATATGATGGATTACCTCATTGGTGCTGACTAGAAAATTCCAGACTGGTTGATTAAGATTACATTTCTGGGGAAGGTCGAAACTGCAATTAGGTATTAAATCTAGGTTTGATATCATGGGCTTTAGAACAAGTGATGCCATTTTGGACCTGCGGTTTCTCTCTTTAACAGTTGTTTAAAAAACAAAAACCTAGTGGTTGACCAGTAGCATTTCCTCTTCTGAACCCTTGGCCACCTTGTTTCATCCACACTTTTGTGTCTTCTATTGTAATTTCTTCGGCACTTGAATTATTCCCAGCTATGAGATGGTGACATCGAATAGGGCAAGGGCAATCATTCTTTTGAACATTCCTGTGGCCCCCTGTCCTATGCTTCAAACAGGCCTTCAATAAGTGTTTGCGGTGCTGCTAGGTATTTAGTTTTTAAGAAGAAATGTCAACATCCTCTTACTGTTGACATTTTTCTTGATCACAAAGCAGAGTGCTGGAAGCTTTCAAAACCCCTGGAAATATGCTTCCCATCATTGTCTTTATTTATTTATTTATTTTTTAATAATTTTATTTATTTATTTATTTTTCCCCCAAAGCCCCAGTAGATAGTTGTATGTTGTAGCTGCACATCCTTCTAGTTGCTGTATGTGGGATGCGGCCTCAGCATGGCCAGAGAAGCGGTGCATCGGTGCGTGCCCGGGATCCGAACCCCGGCCGCCAGCAGTGGAGTGTGCACACTTAACCGCTAAGCCACGGGGCTGGCCCCCATCATTGTCTTTAGTGACTTTGATGACTCCTCTTGGTCAGGTCAACCTCCTCATTCTTAGGGTAGTTCTTGACTTTGGTGAAGGCTTTTAATGGCCAATACTTCAGATCTGGATGTTAAGTATACCATTTAATCAAGAAAATGCTTATTCTACAGGGAGTTAGGGAAAGACAAGATGATATTTTTTCAGTATAAGCCTATCACAGGGCCTCTGGCTGGCAACAAGAGTGCATCTGATAGACTAGAGAAGGGGCTTTGGATCTGCACATCCCTAGGCTTATCAAGTGGATGGTTTCTACTAGATAGTCAAGAATTGTCAGGGCCAGCCCCATGGTGTAGTGGTTGAGTTCGGTGCACTCCACTTGGTGGCCCGGGTTCATAGCTTTGGATCCCGGGCACAGACCTACACCACTCATTAGCCATGCTGTGGCGGCAACCCACATACAAAGTAGAGGAGGATTAGCAGCAGATGTTATCTCAGGGAGAATCTTCCTCAGCAGAAAAAAGAATTGTGGATTTATTTTCAGAAAGCAGGCACATGCTATTAAGAGAGTCAATAGTGGGGCTGGCCTGGTGGCGCAAGCAATTAAGTGCGTGAGCTCCACTGTGGCGGCCCGGGGTTCGCTGGTTCAGATCCCAGGCGTGCACCGAGGCACTACTTGTTGAGCCATGCTGTGGCAGTGTCCCATATAAAGTAGAGGAAGATGGGCATGGATGTTAGCTCATGGCCAGTCTTTCTCAGAAAAAAAAGAGGCAGATTGGCATCAGATGTTGGCTCAGGGCTGATCTTCCTCACAAAAAAAAAAAAAGAGAGAGTCAATAGGACCCAAGTTTATCCCGTTGTCTTGTACCACCCCTATTTTGAGGCTGTTCTACTTGGAGAACAAAGTGTGAGACTTATTGTCTGGCATTTCTGTAGCAGCAGTCTCAATGTTTGCTGATAAGTTACAAACTCCACAACAACCATTCCCAAACCATCAAAACAGGCCTGAACCCATCTTTCTGGTAAGTAGCTGCAATTTCACCAAACAAAAGTGAGAAAAGTAAATGCAGATAAAGCTTTAGATTTTATCCCAGGACTCTATTGACTGGGTGTAGAATAGGGAATTTGCAGATGTCTACAGAGCTGGGTTAATCTCACTAAATATCCAGAAACTCTCAAAAGATTTAGAGCAGAGACAATCAAATGTAAATTCCCTACTACATCCACCGAAAACCTGAGGATTTAGGGATAGGAAACACTGGCTTTCATTTCCCTAAAAAGGTAGAGGATAAAAGTTATTTTCTACATATCTTGAAAAAAAATTTAGATAACTTATTATCTTAAATACCAAAGCAGCTGTAATTCTACAATCTTATTGTATTAAATATATATGTAGGATATTTTGTGAACCTATCATTCAACTTGGAAAACTTTTTTTTGTCATTTAAATAACACTTTAAAGAGGGACCAGTATGTCTCTTCCACATGTATTTTGTTAGTAGCTTTTAATCCTTTTGTTATTGCAAAAAGTGGCATCATGAAATTAAAACGGGTAGATTTTTATGGCAATAAGCACAGTGCAGATAAATATCTTTGGAAGGCAAAAATTTTTATTAAGTAAAATGAATTCTAAAAGTTTGTGAGCTAGGTATTCACATAAACTTTCAACCTAATTATCTTTCCATTTGTTTGATAACATTTTTATTTTATTTTATTTATTTATTTTTCCCCCAAAGCCCCAGTAGATAGTTGTATGTCATAGCTGCACATCCTTCTAGTTGCTGTATGTGGGACCCGGCTTCAGCATGGCCGACGAAACGGTGCGTCGCTGTGTGCCCGGGATCCAAACCCGGGCCGCCAGCAGCAGAGTGCGCGCACTTAACTGCTAAGCCATGGGGCCAGCCCTGATAACATTTTTTAATACATCAAATCGTAATTGTTTAAATTCTAAGCTATGATTATACATGTTTAATACAAATAGCTATTCTTTTAGCAACTAAGACTGGAAATGGGAGGACATTTTTCCCAAATAATCAAGTTGTATGGGATCTGCAAGCTCAAAAGAAAGATTTGTGCAGGTGAAAACGACATGGTATAATTTAGTTCAGCCTAACTTCTACTTGACTTGGGAAATTTGTAGAATCTATCTCTATTTTTCTAACATCTGCATCCAGGTTTTTTGTTTTGTTTTGTTTTGGAGAGAGAGCACCCAATCCATTTTTTCACAATATCTCTGATGGGTTTTAAATATTATTTTCTCTGCTTACTAGCTGTAGAAATAGCATAAGAAGTTAGGTGATTTATCTAAGGTCTCCACAAATGTGATATGGGAAAAGTTAAATGAAACTGGAACCAAAGATGTTGAATATAGTCTTGATGTTTTATATTTACCTTCTGTGCAAATTTTTTCCCACTTTTGGTTTGCTTTCATGAGTCATTATGTAAAAGTGACTGCAGAACCACAGGGTGTGGATTATCAGCTGGCCTCTGCCTGTGAGAGAGGCAATTTAAACCCAGGATTGCAGAACCAGGACATATGCAGTGATGAGTGCTTTTGTTTATGAGACAACCCTATGATTTTAGGTGCCCGTGTAATTTTCCATGACTTCTATTGGCATCACCTTGAAGTGTGGTTAGTGTTCCACCATCTAGAGCTCCTGAAAATATTTGATCTGACCCAAGAACATGAGGTGAGTAATTGATCACGGATGCCCAAGGCCTACAAAATGATGTATTCCTTGAGCATTGCTCCACTGTGAGTAGACCGTGGTGAGCCTTGCTGCTCAAAGACTTGCTACTCAAAGAGTACTTGCTACTCAGAGAGACTGGTAGCATCAGCATCCCCCGGGAGCCTGTTAGAAATTCAGAATCTCAGACCCCAAACCTGCTGACCAGAATCTGCACTTTAACAAGATCCCCAGGTGATTCAAGGGTAAGTTAAAGTTTGAGAGGCACGGATCTAGGCCCTAGATTCTAGGGCAGGCATCCCATAATTGTACTTGATTTCTGCAAATTATCCAAAGGACCCATGACTCCTCTCTCCCTCTCCCTTTTGCCCACTTCCCTTCTGCTCTTTCTGTCTCCTCCTCCTCTCCCCCTTCTCCTTCTTCTCTTTATCCTCCTTCTTCTACTTCTCCCTCCCTCTCTCATCTGTAGAATATATGCTAGGAAATTAGAGACCTTCAACTCACACATAGCTATACATACTCACAAAACCAGTCTGCAAAACCAAATAACTCAGCCTACATGGAGCATAAAACTGTAAAGGAGCTGAGGCTGGGTCACAGAAAGGTGGTGGAGAACATGGGGTTGTAGTTCTCTCTGCTGAATTTGAGCTCACTCTCTCTTCAGTGCAGTGGATGAGGAGGGGAGGTGCAGGTGGAAGTGGGACGGGGTGGGTGTTACCTCCCTCCTCTCCAGCCTGAGGCGGGTCTCTGAGGTCTCATCGCTTACTGAAGCTACTGAAGAGGAGGCAAGGCATAGTGACTCTGACCCCTTGCTTTCTTTTGTTACCATTTTATTTTGAAATAATTTCAAACTTGAAGATAATTGCAAAAATAATGCTAAGAACTCCTGTATATCCTTTATCCAGATTCACAATTTTAACATTTTGTCATATTTGCTTTCTCTCTATACATATACACACCCACCCCCACCCACCCAACCACACAAACACACACACACATGCACGCGGGTACGTGCGAATTATTAATTATCTGAACCATCTGTGACTAGACTGTATCCAGCATGCCCCTTACCTCCTCCCCTTCTTATGTGGGGTAAGAGAAGATCATACAATATTTTCTCAAACTTCTGATTTAAGTTTTATGATTTTGGAGACTATTTATACTGACTATTTAATAAGAAAAAAAATTTTAAGTTCAGAATGTTAAAGTGCTTGCCTCTTCCATGGATTCCACTCTTAGGGTTATTTAGGGTTCTGTTTTGTCTTTTCCTCTATGCTTGCTTAAATAATCCCTTGTCCTTGGGAATAAATGGCCACATTTCAACTATCTTTCTTGTAATTTTTTATGTGTAATTTTTTTTGATATGTCTGTGGGGAAAACTGACAAGGGCTTTGCCTTTGAGTATAGGTTTTTCTACCTAGACTTATTGAGATATAATTGATACATAACATTGTGTAACTTTAAGGTGTACAAGGTGTTGATTCGATACATTTATATATTACAATATGATCACCACCACAGCATTAGCCAACACCTCTATCCTGTCACATAATTACCATTTCTTTTTTGTGGTGAGAATATTAAAGATCTACTCTCTTAGTTACTTTCAAGTACACAATACAGTATTATTACCTATAATCACTATGCTGTACATTGGATCCCCATGTACATTAGATCCTATAACTGGAAGTGTGTGCCCTTTGACTAATATCTCCCCCTTTCCCCCACCCTGCTGCCCCCGGTAACCCTACTCTACTCTCTGTTTCTCTGAGTTCTAATGTCCCTTACCCCTAATACTTCAGTGTATGTTTCTTAAGAACAAGGATATTTCTTATGAAATCACAGTACAGTTATCAAATTCAGAAATTTAACATTGATATAACACTATTATCTAATCTACAGTCCACATTCCAGTTTCATCAATTGTCCCAAGATGTCGTTTACAGGATTTTTTTTCTGGTACAGGATCTAGTCCAGAAGCACATGTTATATTTAATTGTCATGTCTCCTTCATCTCCTTTAATTTGGAACGTTTCCTCAGCTTTTCTTTGTCTTTTGGGCTATAAATAAAAAAACCTGACTCTCCTTATCTCTTAAGAAAGGGAATATATTGGAATATACTAATTGGAATATACTAGAGCCTCACTACTCAAAATTGTGTTCCCTGGACCAACAGCATCAGCATCACTTGGGAGCTGATCGGAACTGCAGAATCTGGAACCCTACCTTGAAACTGCTCAATGGTAATCTGCCTTTTAACACGACATCCAGGTGACTCATCTGCACTTTAAAGTGAGAAGCCCTGATGTGGGGTGGGGTGGAGTGGGGGTCTCCAGGAGCTGGAAATAGCTGCAGAGAAATAGCTGCAAACCAAGCTCTGAGAAGTGCAAGAACCAGGGCATTCTGGGAGCTGTAAAAGCCGGGGTCATGGGAACGCACAACCCCTCCTGGTGGAGCTCACTGTTAATAGGACTCAGCACAAGAACTCCCCAGCTCTGGTCTCCGAGGTCAAAATTCCCAGTTCCCAGCCAAGTAGATTCTGTTGGTCCCCTACCCAGGGCCTTCAGCCTGCTTTGGAGATCACCCATGCACAATTCCCCTATATGTTTATGGCTTCCTGCACCTTCTGTTTGCCCAGAGGAGTTCTCTGGCCACTGCCTTAAGTGGGGCAAGCCAGCAGGTACTCAAAGTTCATGCCCCCAGAAACAGCCCTCAAAGGGCAAGAGATGGAGTTGGTGGACAAATGCCTCAGCTTCCTCGCCCCTGAGTGGAACAGCATTGTGTTCTGCACAGCCTCTTGGTGTGTCCCAGGAGCGGTGAGCCCCAGTTGACCGTGGCAGTAACTCTCTACTATGTGGTGTGCTGGAGCCACCTTCTACTGGCTCACAAGGGCCAATTGTGAAATTTTCAGAAATTTTGCAAGCACAGAGCCATTATTAAAATAAAGTATATTAAAAACAAAGGTAATAAACACTCAAAACTTACTTCCTAATTGCTCTTGAGGTTATTTACATCTATTATGTTTGTATGCTGGAAATACTGTATAATGGTGTGCAATTGTGCATCTCATCCCAGCTCAAGATTCAGTGATGTCACATTGGTGGCTGGAAAATGGCCGTGATGGGAGTTTCCATATCACAGAATTCTAGCAAATGCTACACATCGGAATTTTTTTTCCTGAAGAGCCAATTGTTAAGCATTTACCATTCTTTATTGGCTTTTCTCCTTTCCCCTACTCCCTCAAAATACTTTCTGAGATCACCCTGCAAATAAACTATTTGCACACAAATCTTTGTCTCAGAGTTTGCTTTTGGAGAAATGCAAACTAAAACAATAGGAGAGAAAAATCTGACTGTTCCAAGCTGCTGCTGCTGCTCGCCTCTGGATCAGTTAGCTATAGCCAGGGAGGCTGGACTCTTAGCATAGAGCTGGCCACTGAGTATCCACCCTTATAAATGAGTGAAGTTTCTAAGCAATGAAGAATTGTTGTGAGCTCCATAGTCACTGCAAGGGAGGCCTAAAGAAACTCTCAGCCTGGTGAAAATTTATATTTAAGGAGACATTTGAGGGAAAAGGAGCTGATGTGGAATTGAAAGGAATCAAATCTACTACCCAGCAAAGCTTGTGGGTGTTGTGGGTGTGATACTCATGGGCTTCAGTATGCTTTAGATCAGTGGTTATCAGACTTGCAGAAATTTTGGTCCAACAAAGTAAAGTTTTTGAAATTCTGGGTCTAGACATAGGACTGCCAGCTTTTAATTTTACCAAATAGAACATGATACAACAAACTCCTGTCGTTTCCATTTTAATGGATATTTTAGCCTTTAAAAAGTAGAAATAAATGACATTTATCATTGGATGTCTCTTTATGGGATAAATTTAGCTTCGTGGAGGACTTATAGCATTTCCTTTGTATTTCTCACTTCTCTTGTAGCTGGTAAACGTGCCATTAGGAATTATCACCCATTCCACACTGACTTTGGGGAAGTCACTCTTCTGGTCAGAGTTCTAATGGTTTTACAATATAGAAAGAGAAAGTCTTTCAGGTGAAAAATAAAAGCAAGAAATGAGTAATGTAATAGAAGGGATACAGAGGAGACCACACTCTCCATCTTTCAGGGATTGTTCCCTCTTCTTCCCTCTGCACATCTGTTCTGTCTCTCCCTCTTCCCATTGCCTTCCCCCTTCCCCTGTTGACTCATTTTGGAGCTGGCCTGATTATTTACAACCTCCTGGCCTAAATGTATAGCATTTACTGAGGACTTCCTTCTCAGTAAACGTTAGGGGATGAACTGTGTCCTACTAGAAGATATGTTCAAGTCCAACCACCATATCTGTGAACATGACCTCATTTGGAAAAAGGGTCTTTGCAGATATAATCAAGTTACGATGAAGTCATTAAGGTGTGCACTAATCCAATATGACTGGTGTCCTGAGAAGAAAAGGAGAAGTAACACAGAGACAGAGACACACAGAGGGACAACAACGTGAAGACAGACAGGGAGAATGCTATGTGAGGGTAGAGGCAGAGATTGGAGCGATGCATCTACAAGTCAAGGAACGCCAAGGATTGCTGGCAACACCAGCAGCTAAGAAAAAGGCATGGAACAGATTCTCTCCTAGTGCCCTCAGAGAGAGCATGGCTCTGCTAGTGCCTTGATTTTACAATTCTGGCCTCCAGAACTGTGACAGAATAAATTTCCGTTGTTTTAAGCCACTAATTCTGTGGTACTTTGTTACAAGAGTGCTAGGAAACTAATACAGTATCCGAGCTGAAGTTACTGAGAGAAGCTGATTAGCTTCCCTCTGATCAGGAGTCTAACCCTGGTCCAACAGAGGCCAGCCTAGCTTTGGTTCTCAGCCTGGGTAACACTGAGTGGGGCAGTTGGACCTGCATATCCAATACAGGAAAGCGGGCAGGCTAGGACCCACTGGAGAAAGGCCAGTGAGTGTGGCCAGTGGCTTGAAGACACAGATGGGGAAGCAGGACTCTTACTTCAATCCCCCTTTGGGTTGAAGTTTGACTTTCAGGAGGGCACAGTGAACCCCACCAGAAAGTTTCCCAGTTATTTAACCATCATGAAGGAGTCTTGATATTTTATCATGGAGGAAAGGAAGTTTTTCAGCTTCTACACCAACCACTGAAATAATGTTGGCCAATACTGCCTTATTTTAATAAAATATCTTAATTTCTCCATGCCAGGCTTTCTTGCAAAACGTGATTCCACAGGAGAAGAAACACTGTTTGGTTAATGACCTAGCTACTCCAAGGCACAAGTTAAGTCAAACAAAATGGGCTATTCATAAAATGATTAATCTGGGCCCTTTACGGCAGCAACAGGCAGGATCGAAGTTAAAAAAAAAAAAAAAAAGGCCCACATCAACACCCAAAGATGTGGTGTGTGGTGTACTGTGTTTCCCTAATCAGATTGAAACAGCTGAAATGGGAAAAATCTTTTTCTGGGGCTTTTTTGCCATTCTTGGAATTCCTTCACGTGGTGCAGCTGGGAAAATAGGCCTCATGATATGCATAGCGAAGTTATGAATCATTCCCCTACGTAAATAAATAAAACCTGAGTTTGAGCCAGACCAGTAAATCCATTATCTTTCAATCTAGGAGCTGTGGTGTGTTGGTAAATAGCCAACAACCAGCTCTTCAGGGGAAAGGCCCTAATTTGCAGCGTTTGCTGGTTTCTGACACCCACCACAGATAATTTCAAGTCACCAACCTGAGGTGAACCTGAGGACAGCGAGCTTGAAGTTGGGAGGAAATACGTACAACCCATGCGCCAGATAGCTCCTGCACGCTATTGCTTAGGAGTTTATTTTCATAGTTGTATTTGACATCAGTAGAGAACTTAAACAAATTTGTTTTCTTTATACCAGGTGTTTCACATAGGAACTTCACAGTTGATCCTCTTTTCTAATCCTTACACTTGATGAGGTAGATACTATCTTAGTTTTATAGGCCGTAAAATTGAAAGCCTAAGAGAATGAGTGGTTTGTATAAAGCCAGGTAGTGGAACTGAACTAGGCGAATTATTTAACCTCAATGGCCTTTGTTTCCTTTTCTGCAAAGTGGGTTAACAATAGTACCTCAAAGATGGTTGGGACGATTTAATAAGATAATGCATGTAAAATTCTTAGCACATTTCCTAGTATGCAGTTATTTTCTAGTTCAAATGCAATAAATATTCATTGTAGAACATTAGAAAGTACCAACATGAAAAACAGAAGAAAATTTAAAATATTTCTAACTGCTAACAATCTTGGTGTAGAATTCTGATTCTGGCTTAACACGACTTATGAAGGGCAGTCTGAACATAGGAAACACTTTTTCAATGACGAAGCATTTGAGCAATTGTTGAGTGCAATTCTGTTCGGATCATGATGGAAGCTTAGGTTACACACCAATATATGCAAACTACTTTTAAAAATAAATTAGAGCGAGGGGCCGGCCTGGTGGCCTAGCGGTTAAGTTCGAGTGCTCCGCTTGGGCGGCAGGGTTCGCTGGTTCCGATCCTGGGCACAGACCTACGAACTGCTCACCAAGCCAGTGCTGAGGCAGCATCCCACATACAGCAACTAGAAGGATGTACAACTATGACATACAACTATCTACTGAGGCTTTGGGGAGAAAAAAGGAGAGAGATTGGCAACAGATGTTAGCTCAAGGCCAATCTTCCTCAAAAAAAAAAATGTACCTTTAAAAAAATAATAAAATTAGAGCATAATAGTAATGTCATTGTCGCTCGAGTGCACTATGATGTTCTTTCTGGAGTGGGAGTCCTAAGAAAGGAGATGCAGTCAAGGCCCAGGGCATTTAATAACCATGGATGGGATGCCCATGGGGACACACGGTGTCTATAAATTATACTCCTCATGAATGCTGCAAGAGAGATGGGGAGAGAACAGAGTCAGACAAATTCAGAGTTAGGAAGAGCTAATGTGTTTCTTCCAAGCCCAGTCATTGGTAAGTGCTGCCTGGAGCACTGTTTGTTTTAATTAATTAATTAATTAATTATTTTTGAGAGGAAGATCTGCCCTGAGCTAACATCCATGCCAATCCTCCTCTTTTTGCTGAGGAAGACTGGCCCTGAGCCAACATCCATGCCTATCTTCCTCCACTTTATGTGGGATGCCGCCACAGCGTGGCCTGACAAGCGATGCGTCGGTGTGCACCTGGGATCCGAACCCGGGCCGCCAGCAGCAGAGCGCACACATTTAACCCCGCCACGCCACAGGGCCAGTCCTTGGAGCACTGTCTTGAAAAAGACGATGGGGCCTCCCCTCCGGGGGGCGAAGTGGGGCTGCATGTGCATCACTCCCACCATGGACAGAGGAAGGGGAGTGGTGGTTTGCGTGGCAAGTATCTGCTATCTTCCATAGATGGCAGTTCTCCATCTGATTTGACTGAGGATTTTCAGTGGAAACAAGAAGTGATTCTTTTCTTTTGTCCTGAAAATTTCACATACTCTTGTTTTATTTTTGTTACCATAATTCAGTATTCAGAAGATGGGCTTGTAGTTTAGTTTGCTTGTAGATGAAAAATCTTTTCTATCGTTCTTAGGCATGATTAAAAAATTAACATATTCACATGGAATTTTTGAAAAACAGAGAAAAACACAAAAAAGCAACAACTTAACATATCCTCACTACCTTTTTGTGCATTCCTTTTAAAAAATGCTACACCAATATGTATCTTTACAAATATACACATATATCAACATATACTTTTTTAAAAAAAGATTACCAATATTCTTGGTAATCTTTATATACTTGTATTAGTGTTTCTGTAAATATACATTTCTAGAAGTAGGATTTCTGAGTTGAAAGCTATGCACACTTAAATTTTTCATAGCTATGATCCAAATATTCTGCAAAAAAGTGTTATCAATGAACACCCTTAGGATTAATGTGCCAGATAATTCATTTCCTCACATCTATCTAAAATTGAGTGTTACAAATCATTGCTTTTAGCATTGATAAGTTTCTGTGGTCTTCTCCTCATCAAGGATTCTTGGAAACCCAGGAGGCTGTAGGCCACAAAACTAGAGAAATGGTGGAGCTGATTGCTCTGTTGGCTGCTAGGAGAAGTCTTTGGACCTGGAGTCAAAGGGAACTGAAGCAGGGTACCTAAGGGTTACTATAAATATTCAGTAAGAACATGATTACCTTTCTGACCTTGTTCCCAACACAGACATAGATGAAAAGAAGATAACCTTGTCAATTTACTGTTTTCTTGTTTAACCTGAGGGGTGACTCGAGGGTCACAAGGATTTATGAGCTTGTTTTACAGAAGAAAGAGAATGCCTTCAAGGAAGTTAAGACCACCAGATAACCAGTTCCCAGCTGCCACTGATGCCCAGAAGTCAGATTGCCCAAGGGCTGATCTGGAGTGAAAGAAGCATGGATTACCCCTTTGTTTCTCCAAAACTGCTCCTGCCAAGCCCCTTAGTTCTATAAAACCCTCTGCTTTCTTCTCTTGTTAAGGCAGATTTGAGAGAACCTATCCTCCTCCCTTCTTGTTTTGGCCAATTTGAATAAACCTTTCTCCATCTCCAAGCACCAATGTCTTATTGATTGGCTTACTGTGCATTGAGCACAGGAACTTGAGATTTAAGAGGTTGGTATCAGGACCATCCTGGGGTCTGGGGAGGAGGAGACTCATACTCGCCTTCAGACCTGAAGGACCAAAGTGCTACATACAGTGTAAGCCTGTGGTGGCCATAGGGTAGAATAGTAAGATGGCAGACCCCTTCATTTTGGCTCAGGGCAGCATCCTTTATACTGGAAACAGGATGGGAAGGGGTTTCATCTCTAAGAGTAGTTTAATGCTCAGCCCTGTGCCAAATTTAAATAGTTGTGTGCGATTAGTGATTTGTGATTCCTCTACTAAAGATTAGATGATCCTTCATGTGGCTGAGTCTAAGTACAAGAGAGGGTGGGCTTTAGAAGTCAATCCTTTATTTCCTCAGGCAACAGAATTTATCAAGTCCATTTTATAGGCATTGTTCTAGGTACTGACACTTCAAAATAGAATTAAGATAAAGTTCATGACTTGGAGGTATTTACAATCTAGTTGAGGAGGGTGGAAGAAATTGAAACCAGAAACCAGTTCCTTCCATAGAGTTCAGTGCAGATGTGATGGCCATTTGCCTACGCAAATTTACCCATATAAACTTTTGTCATACCTACAAAGGAAGAACTGAAAAGAAGGGAGGAGTTTGTTTGTAAGGAAATGATTCCAAAATGAGTTGCAGATCACGTGACTGCTTCTTGGAGCTAATTTTACAGTGGTTCAAGTGGGTGGGCAGGTAGCCAGTGGAGAAGGGTCTTCTAGAGCAGATCTTCTCAAACTTGGTGTTCCGTGAATCCCTAGAGATCTTGTTAAAAGGTGGATTCTGATTCAGCAGGTCTGGAATGAGGCCCAAGATTCAGCCTTTCTAACAAGCTTCCAGGGAATGTCAATGCTGCTGGTTCAAGTTCTGAGTGGCAAAGTTCTAGATTGAGGAGGCCCTAAATCTTCTAGTATGGCTGGGAAGGAAGGGAGTTGTGTGGGTCAGAGATAAAGCTTGAGAGGCAGGTGAGAGCCAGCTAAAGAATAATTATCTAATTACAGAGAGCCACTGGGAAACTAAAAAGAGGAGTCATTAATTGGGGAAGGTGGTGGAATCTAACCTAGAGAGGCAGACTGTGGAGAATAAATCTACCCACATCCTTCTCTCTTCTCCCTTTTTTCTTCCTCTCCTCCCTTATCCCTCTCCCTCTCCTTCCTCTTCCACTTCTTTCTCCTCCTCCTTCTCCTTCTCCTCCTCCTTCTTCTCCTCCTCATCTTACATTTAGGCCATAAAAGTGGAGAATTACTTGAAGCAAGCAAATGGGAAAAATTCTAAAACTATAGATTCAAAAATAGTTTATGACATGAACTTGGTATACAGAACACAGACAACATAAACCAATACTATTTAAAAAGAGAGATATCTTTGAGGGAATCTTGGTTTGGCTGAGTTTGGCATACTGTGGAATCAGCAATATTTTCAAGATAAAAAGAGATTTCTGGCTATCACCAGATTCTTAGGTCTCTGAACTTAAAATTTCCAAGATGAGTTTTGATTCCTACAAAAAGAATTTTGGCTGTTTGCCCTTCACAGTGGGTGCCTGCTTTGGCCATAATTCTATGATTTGAATTGGTGACTTGACAGTGGCTTCTCTGGACTGTGATCTGGGACTTAAGGAAATAATCACTGATTTTAACGACAAGTTTTATCAGACGGTGATGCCATTTTCCCGTAGAACTTTTCTGTAATAAATGCCCTATCTGGAACTTCTCTCCCCAAACCCAGTAAAATAAATGTCTCTAAAACCAACTAATTAGTTAAATTTTTCAGTGCTCATTTCTATAGTTGCCTAGGTAATAAAATAACTTGGGAGACAATTTCCACTTCTGATGGGCTTTGGTTGACTATACATACTATAATTTAGTCCTTTAACCATGAATCATAGATATGTTGGTATTAAATAAGGGAGGGCCACTTATTCAAATTTCAAAAAAAATGCCTTGTAGTTAGTTTAATCTGGAGAAAAAAAGATGACCTCAGAATTCTAACTGTCATCACTTTCACAGGTCCTTCGGGTTTTCTCCTTTTCTTTAGGAAAATATTTTGAGTACTTTTATTTTTGACGTCAGCATTTTTATGTATAATCCCATTAATTGATTGCACAGTAACATTGATGAATCTGAAATGGTATGGATGATTCCCACACTTTCTCCATGCCTCTTGAGTTGGGACGTAAATTTGCTGAGGAAAATGCAGTAAAGAACACAGCCGTGGCATCCACCTATTTTCATGCAAGGAAGACAAGGTTCCCTTTAACCCAGCTGGACTAGGATCATCAGGAGTTTGTTTCGTTGCCCTGTAATCCAAACTCAGGGGCCCATCCGGGCCAGGCAGGACATACGAAATGTATAACTAGCACGATGGGTGAGTAACAGGGAGAGGTGGGGTCTGTGTTGGGTTAGGGTGTTCATTCAAAATTAAATTAAAAAAAAATCAGGGGCTGGCTCCGTGGCTTAGTGGTTAAGTGCATGCGCTCTGCTACTGGCGGCCTGGGTTTGGATCCCAGGCGGGCACCGACGCACCACTTGTGGGGCCATGCTGAGGAGGAGTCCCACATACAGCAACTAGAAGGATATGCAACTATAACATACAACTATCTACTGGTGCTTTGGGGAAAAAAAGGAGGAGGACTGGCAATAGTTGTTAGCTCAGGGCCAGTCTTCCTCAGCAAAAAGAAGAGGATTGTCATGGATGTTAGCTCAGGGCTGATCTTCCTCACCAAAAAAAAAAAAAAAAAATCACTGTTTGGGCCAATGTCCATGGCTGTGGGTCAGATATGTTATCTGACTAAATGTCACTGTTGATAATCAGAGCAGTACTCCTGCAGGACAAGGTGATGTGGGTGCAAGTGGAGGCCACGCAATGGAACCCACAGTAGTTGAATCCCTACTTCTCCAATGGGTATACACAGCATTGTTATTATTAAATATTGATGTCCAGAATTGACAAACAATACTTTTTCCTGAAATTTTCAGTGATTTCTTTTCTTTTTCTTTCTTTTTTTCCCCCAGTGATTTCTATAAGCATGTTTATACCTGCTATGTGCCAGGCACTATGCTGGTATGCAAAGATCAACAATACATAGCTCTTGCTCTTGAGGGCCTGATTATAGGAGGGCAAAATAGAGATAAAACAGATAAAAGCAACAAAGTGTTAGTTCTAACTCCCATTTTCATTTTATAGGTAAAATAACCAAGGTATGGTGTGAGCCAACAAGTTGAGAGTAGAACAGAGAGTAGAATCATTGCCTCTAATCTCCCCATCTAAATCATTCACATAATAAATGCACCACCATTGCCAAGAACCCCTGTCTTCCTGACTTCCCAGCTCTCTTTGGCCCACGGCCAGCCTGGAGTGACCAGCTGGGTTTTGAGCCTGGTATGTGGTAGCAGCGCTGTTAGAGTCCTTTTGTTCAGAGTGAGGATATGCCCTGAAAACAGCAGCTCATTCTGCAGACAGTCATCAATATTTTCACTAAAATGATAAAATGATAGCCAGTCAACTGTTGAACCATTTGAGCAGTAAAGGAGGGTATAATGCAAAGTGAAATAAGTCAGAGGGAGAAGGTCAAATACCGTATGATTTCCTTCATTAAGTAGTAGATAACAACAACAATAAACAAACACATAGGGACAGAGATTGGATTGGTGGTTACCAGAGAAGAAGGAGGGAGGGAGGAGGGTGAAAGGGATAATTTGGTACATGTGTGTGGTGATGGGTTGTAATTAGTATTTTGGTGGTGAACATGATGTAGTCCATGCAGAAATAGAAGTACAATGATGTACACCTGAAATTTTTACAATGTTATAAACCAATGTTAACTGCAATAAACAAAAAATTAAAAAAAAAAATTACGCATAACAAAAAACCATAAGATTTTATAAGGTGGTATCTCGTTTTGGGACTAAAAAAATGTTTAGATGTTGCTAAATTTACTTCTTAGCTTTTCAGGGGAGATAGTCATGAAGAGAGTTGTTTTTCAAACAGTACATACTACTTTGGACATATATTTAGAAAATAGTCACTGTTTTATCTTAAAAATTATAGATTATTTCATATAACTGTTCTAACAAAATAAAACAATTTTGATAAGCTCTTTCAAAAAAAAAAACAACACAAAATGCACAAGACTGAGAGGCATTTGGACAGACGAAAAATGATAGTAAGTGGAACAGGATGAAAACAAAATGGCTCAGTTCAGTGTTTTCTTTTTTTTTCTTTTTTGTGAGGAAGATCAGCCCTGAGCTAACATCCATGCCAAACCTCCTCTTTTTGCTGAGGAAGACTGGCCCTGGGCTAACACCTGTGCCTATCTTCCTCTACTTCATGTGGGACACCACCACAGCATGGCCTGACAAGTGGTGCATTGGTGCGCGCCAGGGATCCAAACCCAGGCCGCCAACAGCGGAGCACGCTCTTAACCACTACGCCACAGGTCTGGCCCCAGTTCAGTGTTTTCTGATACAACTTTTGCTTCATAGTTTTACAAGGTCTTGACTCCTAAAAAGTCCATAGAACAGACACCTTCCAGAGCTGCAATTATGTTAAATTATGTTATACATGGTAATTTTTCTTTTCTTTTTTTTATCATGTATTTGTATTAACATATCTATGAGAGTTCAAAGAAAAATGTGACTCTGGTAATTTTTCTTTAGAGACTGATTCATGGTATCCAGTTTCACCAATATACTAGTCATTTACAAATGGTATCTCACTACTCTAAATATGAAATTTTTTTTTTTTTTTGTGAGGAAGATCAGCCCTGAGCTAACATCCATGCCAATCCTTCTCTTTGCTGAGGAAGACTGGCCCTGAGCTAACATCCATGCCCATCTTCCTCCACTTTATGTGGGACGCCGCCACAGCACAGCCTGATAAGCAGTGCATTGGTGTGCTCCCGGGATCCTAACCCCGGTTGCCAGCAGTGGAGCGTGCGCACTTAACTGCTATGCCATGGGGCTGGCCCTAAATATGAAAATTTGAACTAACACTTGTATGGGTTTGTATGTCCACAAATGTCTTATTTATAGATGAAAAGTTACTTTAGCCAAAATTGAATGGAAGATTTTCCCAATCAGCTATGAAAGATGGTTATTCTACTCTCCCTTTTTGTGGACAAGGAGACTACATAGTAATTGACCTGTCTTTCTAGATTATTCTTCCATCAAATAAAATTTTTTTGAAGCTCTCCCTTTTTGATTACAAAGATTTAAAATATGGGTAAAGAAATCTAATGGGTAAATAACTGTACATTATTTATCATGTTTATTCATCTATCTATACAATTAGCTTAATTACCTCAATTCTGTAAGTTAGGGTGGGTATTACCTTATTTCATCCATTCTAAGGTCCTCCTTTTAAAATTAACCCATCTAAAATCATTGATGGCTGGGCAGCAGTCCTGACATACTTGTCACCCTCTGGGCACACTTGAATGCGGTTGTTTTTCCTGGTGGCATGACCAATGGCTACAACCCCTGGGTGTTTCAGTGAACAAACCATTTGAGGATGGAGTAAGAGTCCTGGTTGTTGTTGTAGACCTTTGTTTATACCTTCTCTTAGGATCAAAAGTAGCAAGAGCATCAAAACTTGCCCAATGGGTATTGGTGGTTTGGAGAAAATCTTGGGGATAATATTTGAGCACTTAAAAAAGAAAATGCTGCATCACTAACGTTATTGAATAATATTGTTTAGAAAAGCAAGGACATTGCCATGTTTTTAGAGTTGAACTACAAATGTGAAGAAGTTTAAGGAATATCTGAACAATTTATTTCACTTATATTTTCTTTTTCATGTATGCACAAGAATGATATATAATAAAACTTATGTCTAAATGGGTATAAAAGAACACTTCGAAAAAGTAAAATGAAACGTTCTAAGTTATAAGAAAGTATTATGGCATAGTTTAACGGGCAGCATTTTTTTAGTTTTAGTATTGTTTTACAATCAACTTAAATTTGATGAAATTGGTAGTTCCTTCATAGAACTGAGGTTCAGAGAAGGCCTGGGAGGGAGGAAAGCATTAGGGAGCAGCAGGTACTGTGTTAGGTGCTGGGTGCCCTCTCAAACGTCATCTGAAATAAACTTTGTGGTGGTTAAATTCCCATTCACTGATGAAGGAAAAGGTCAAAGAAGACATTCTGATCTTACCCTTTGAACCTTTTCTGCTCCAGCCATTTTGAGCCTATGATGCGTTTTAGAGCTTGGAGAGCAATACAGTCATCCCTCGATATCTGTGGGGGATTGGTTCCAGATCACCCCGAGGATACCCAAATTCATGGGTGCTCAAGTCTGTTAGTCGGCCCTACCTCTCCTCGGGTTCTGCATCTATGGATTCAACCAACCGCAGATCATAAACATAGTACTACACCAACCGTGGTTGGCTGCACCTACAGGTGCGGAACCCACGATTACAGAGGGCCGACTGTACACCTGCAGCCAATTTGAAGTTGGTGTAAAAGTTCACATTTGAAGCACCTAAATAGCTTTGGAAATCAGCAATTTCCTTGGTTTCCTCCGTATAGGATTGATCTTTATGTGAAAGAAGAATCAATAGCAAATACTAAACTATAACAATCTTGTCACCTACATGGAGAATAAGTAATGCACACTGTAATTTGGGAAACTGTTCATGGACTCATGCAGAGAGAATGAAGGCATGATGGTACCTTTGAGCAGTAGGGCCACCAGTGAAGTGAATGAAACACACAAAATTGATAGCATTTTGAGTCTGATCAAGTATTCTGACAGTAGAACAATTGTGGACTATCTCACAAGAATACTCCCAATATTTCCATGGATTGATCAAGAGATTAATGCAAAAGATCAGACTTTTATCCAAGTCATAATGAATATTTCTGGAAGAAGAATCAACACAAAGCAAAGCTGATAATAGTTAAAACTGCCAAGCTAAAATGTGCTATTATCTAAATATTGTTGGAAGAATCAATGCTTTGTGACAAAATATAGACCTGCAAAATTAGACTAGGTAAAATAATGGCCACAAAAGAAAACTCACAGTGGTAGAAGCTATAACCAGTTAAAAAAATTGGTATCAACATAAAGCAATTTTTTGTGGTAAAATGTATATGAAAAAATTGAATCCAATAAAAATTTCAGTAAAATAAAAATGGAACAAATTAGCAACAGCTTAACCGTAACTTCTAGAAAAATTAAGAAATTAAATGGTCTCAACAGAGTTTTCTCCTGAAATAAAGTCTCAACATTCGTCAAGAGCAGTAAAAATTTTACCAAAGATTTATACTCAAAATGTCACAGATAGTGAGGGGTACGATTTGAGTCCAGGTCTGGCTCCTAAGTCGAGAGCTTTTTATATCAATATCATTGTCACTGACAAATAAATGAAAAGCAATAGGATATACTGGAGTACATGAGGAAGCCATTTGGTTTAAAACTAATTTGTCCTGAACTTGTTTTTCCAAAAGGGCCTGACGTGGCCTGTGGAGCATGCATTGTACACCTGCTTTAAACATTTACAATGTCCTGAAGACAAGAATGACACCCTTAAAAATAGGGATGCATCTTCCCCCATAGCAGCATTTCCTTAAGTATAAGCATCTCTTCCTAGAAACTAAGGTTTAACTACCGACCTGCTGTGCTCACCTTGTGACCACTGATCTGCTGTTCTAGCAAGGCAACGTCATGACTGTTGTAAAAGGGATATTCCTGTTACATGTGATGTATGCTCGTTGTTCCCAGATGGTATATAACCACTCTGTACTCCCTACTTCTTTGGTGCCCTTCCTTCCTTAGAGAAAGAAGCCCTGGGCTATAGTCCTCAGACCTGGCTCATAATAAACTTACCCCAATTTTGATTTATAGATTATGGATTCTTTGGGTTGACATCACCTTTAAAAAAATTGAGGTATAAAAGTGAGATCATGCAGCCCTGATTTCAGACAAATGAGATAACATATTTCATTACTTAGTCAAATCAGATAAAGTTAAATATTTTGTAAAATTCAATACATATGGAGCCTTTCTGGAAATAATGAGGTAAAGACCTAAATTAATCTTATTAATCATGTTTTTGAAAAATTATAACATTCCATAGATGCGGCAGGAGGAAGGAAGGTATTGTCTATATTCTACTTTATATCTCAATCAGAAAGGGGTATATATGATGTCATCTAAAATATCTTGCATTGTTAAAGACTTTCTAAGCAAGGCTGTGTAAAATGGTATCTCTAGGAATCACTTCCTCCCCTGTGTGGGTCCAGGTTTCTCTATTCTCGTTATTTTTCCAGTCACCTAATGTCGATGGCTTGTTTTATATATTCTAGAAATTCCTCAATTTCTAGCCCACTGATGGCATCTTTCAAATATATAGAATTCTTCTGTCATTTCAACAAGATTTAGGGAAGGAGCATAGTTCAAGTTCATCAACTTGAACTATGAACATTAAGCAAATAATAGCTTGACTAAGTGGTGATTACAGGAAAATAAAGATCTACTATAAACATTTAAAGGAAGCAAACATGTATGAAAGAAATCCATCACTGAAGTAGGACTAACAGCAGAGAAGCGAAATAAACTCCAACCTACTAGGAAATGTACAACAGCAGACTTTAGCAGATAATGGTAAATAATTAGGAGGAAATTTTAATCCTTTAAGAAATTTGGGACTAAAACGAGTACCATCCAAAAACCATTGCATCCTGTGCCCAGTACACAGCAGGCACTTAATAATTATTTATTAACTGAATAGATGACATTCTCAGAAATACCCTGGGATCTAATCTAAGCTCAAATATCAAATACAGTCGTGAACAATCCAATTTATAAAACTAGAAGCTCTTTCTAAAGCTAGAGCTTATCTAACTGAAACATCTTTTCAATAGGCTCATTCCAACCAACCTGCAACTCCAGCTATCTCTTATTGCAAGAATCCTTCAACATTTGCTAAAAAGGTGGTTCTTTTTAATTTTCAGTATCGCACTTGATCTAAATGAAACCTGATAATTTTATATTAGAGGTTAAGCAGAGGTTAACCTTGATGCTGGAAGGGTAAGAGTTTAATTTAAGTAAGTGGCAAATGCTGATTAATTTTCCTAAGACCACCAAAGGAGAGAAAAAACTTTGCCTTTTTTTTTCTGGTAGGGCCGATTTTTCAGAAAATAAAAGATTACAGCTTTTGCAAAGAGGGTTTTTCTTGCTTTCAGAAAAGTTCCTTCAAACTTTAATTTGAATACAAATAACCTGAGGATCTTGTTAAATGCAGATTTGATTAGGCAGGTCTGGGATCATCCTGAAAGTGCACTTGCGGGGGGGGGGGGGGTGGGGGGGGGGTGGGGGGGGGGAGGCTTGAGCCAAAGAGATTTTAATTAACTGATTTTCAAATGAAGAGAAAACTTGAAGCAAAATATGCATTTCTATGAAAGAAATCTAAACCTATTTATAACCTTGACAAATTTTTATTCTTATTGCTGAGACAGAAAAGAAAAAAATCTACAATTTGAAAATCTTTCCTCTACCCCAGAAACCTAGCTTTTCTTTTTAATTGAGGTAAGTGGTTTATAACACTATATACATTTCAGGTGTACATGGTTATATTTCGATTTCTGTGTACACAACATCATATTCACCACCCAAAGACTAATTACCATCCATCACCATACACACGTGCCCTATTACCCCCTTTCGCCCACCTCCCCCTCCCCTTCCCTTTCTGGTAACCAGCAATCTAATCTCTGTATCATCTATGAATGTACAATTCTTACAGCTCCCAGATGCTGCTGCTGGCCTGTACACCTTTGCGTAGCAAAGTTACAAACTCTCAACCATCTTAGGTCACCTAATTCTCGTTTCCAACTTTAAAGATTTGATCCAAGTGTGCTTGTTGTTTTGTAACGAAAGTTTCCAGAAAACATTAGGCCTGCTAATTTCCCTCACTTTCGAACGGGAAGAAACGTAATTCAGAACTGCAGCTCCAGCCTTCACACTTGCTTGTCCTAAGGCAGCTTTGGGAACCAAGGTACGCCTCTGCGACCCCAGTCCCGGCGTCCTCGGCGCCGGCTCCGGGGCTGCAGTAAAAGAGGACGGCGGGGATGCCCGGCTGCTTCGGCCTCCGACGCGGACCCTCTCCAGACGCGCTGGCCCGCCCCCTGCGCGCGGCCGCCGATTGGCGGGAGGGCGCCGGGCGTGACGTCAGGCCCCGCCCCGCCGCCCCGCCGGCCCCGCCCCGCGGGGTGGCCTGGCAGTTTGGTCTGGAGCAGCTGAAACCGGTTTGAGCGGAGCCGCTTCCTGCTGCTGGGCGCCGCCGCGGGCCGCCTCGGGGAGCGCTGGCGAGGCGCGGACGGCGGGCGCCTGGCACCTCGGCCGGCGGGTCTCGCTCTCGGGCGCGGCAGCGGCGCGGACGCGCGGACCGGCGCACCCGGCAGGTGAGGCGGGCGGGCGGGCCTGGCGCTCCTGCGGGGGCCGCGGCGGCCGCTCACGTGGGGGCCGAGCTGTCAGGGCGGCCGGCCTGGCGACGCGGCGGGGCGGGGGGCGCCGGGGGACGCGGCGGGGCCGAGGGGTGCGTGGGGGCCCCCAGCCCGGGGGGCACTGCCCGGCGGGGAAACAGCGGCCTGGACGTCCGCTCCGGTAGGTCGGTGCGTTAACACCTATGTATTCGGCTTTTATTGTTTGCTGCCACGGTTCCACTGGGCTGTCTGGTGCTAAGTTCCCCTCTGAAAAATTTGTTTTCGATGTGCCAAAATGCACAGAGGATAGGACCACCACGAGTACACGAAGTTAAGGCACGAAGAAACAAAATGTGCAGCTGAAGTCGCCTGTGTACCCCGAACCATAGCCTGCCGCCCTCGCCCATCACCACTCTCGATCTATCTATAAGTAATTCATAGTGTTTTGGCAACTGCTTATTTTCTGAAATTGCCTAACCCCGTAGTCTAGGGCATGCTTGTATAATTCAGTTATTCCAGGAAACCAGAGTGCCTTACTCTCTTAGGAAAAGGTTCCGGGAATAGACATCAGTGCCCTCGATAAAATTTTTAAGACAGCTACCTCCTCTCCAAAGCTCCACTTTTTCTACTTCTGAGAAAAAGCCGCAACCAATTGGGTGTTTCATTGGCCCCCTCTTACCCCACTGCCGGTTATAAAGAAAATCAGGCATGAATTGTAGAGAATTCTTTCACCTCGAGACAGCTGTCGAGTCTGATGTAGCGCCAACACAGAGGAACTGATCGAACCAAGCAGGATGTTTGGACCTGATGCTGTTTTCTTCTTCACACCCTGCTGTTGTCCTCAGCTCTCTTTTTTTTCTGCCCAGCTCCTACCCACTACTCTATCCTTTCATGTTTCTCCATCTTGCTACATTTCTGACAGTTGTCACTTAGCTAAGAAGTAAATACAAGCTATCAGTCCTTTCTCCAGCTCCTAATGTTCTGGATACAAGTAACAAGATAAAGCAAACAGGTAAAACTGCATGGATGACCCAATCTGTTCTTGACTTAGGAACTAGGGAGAACCAAGATTCTAGACAAAATAAGACTTAGGAAAGTTGGACTTAGAGAAATAATGACCACAAAAGAAATCTCACAGTGGCAGAGTAAAATTTGATATGTACAAAAAGTAGGTTGATGAGTCAAATCTTTATATATAACGTAACCAGGAAAAATATATGCAATATATATGAAAATAATATCAAGATGAAATGGAAAACATGTGGAAAAATTTTACTTCGTTTAGCAAATTGATCAAGGAATTAACTTGGCTTAATGAAGTCTCCAGAAATTCTTTCTTAATAAAAACCCATTCATGTCTGCATACATTTGATTAAAATATTGGCTCAGAGTATACTGGGGTCAGAATAGTGGGGTCATAATGATCCTCCACCAGGATGAACAGAAATCAACTCAGGAAAATGTAGGCATTTCATATATTCCTTTCTTAGAGCCAGTTATAAGGATCAAAGCTGTTGGAGTCTAGGAAAGAGCAAGAATTGCAAACAGCTTTTTTCTGTGAAAAAAATTGAAGGAAAACAGTGAGAGATGTTCTTTTTGGCCATAAAAACACATTTTAGCTAAAAATATCTGTGACTTCAATTTAGCTCTAAACCAAATGTTCCTGTACCTTGGTTTGCTTAAATCTCACTTTTGTCCCCCAAGCTGGTAAACCAGTAAGGTCATGTGTTGAAATAATTTATTTCACAAAAAGAACAGAGTAAAATTCATTTTGCCAGGTAGTTTTAAACTCTGAAATATTTTTAAAATGTAAATTACGATGTCATATTTTGCTAATTGCTTGAGTCTAAAAAGTGTTAAAATAATGTTAAATGCTACTCAAAATCTCAGATGAGAATGATGTTTAATATTTATCTTCAAAAAGCGCAGAATGCAGGTTATATTTAAAAACAAGACCAAAAACCTGTCTCAGGAAGCGTAGCCTGTACATGACGTAATAGGTGAGTTGGTTAAATTGCATATACAGTCAGTTTATGTATGTGCAGACAGCTAGCATTTTTCATCTTCCTCTTGTTCTATGTATATCTGGAAGACCTCCCCTGCCCAATTTGGGATTGTTTCTGCTTGTGTGAAGAAGAGGAAGTGTTGTTGGGTGTGTAAATTTTGCATTCTACAACAGAACAGTATTTTGTCACTCCTGGTTTGGTGGTAGCTGGGTGCTGAAATTGTACGCTTCAATCCTGCACCAGAATTTTGGCCCCTGTCCACCATCAAGTAAACTGCTGCAGGAGCGGCTCTCCAGGCTTTTATTGGTATGGTATTGAATTGGGGGAGAGAGGTGGAAATTACACTAGATTATATGACTTTTGGCAATCCAAGTGGAAGATGATGCTTTGTTGACATCTGGGGAGGTTTTTTGGCGAGTGTTTTTGTGCTTGCATATATAGCTTTGTAGAGTACATTTACTGCAGCTGTTTACAGCCAAGTTACTATAGCCACTCTTTCACACAATCTTAAGAATGAAAGGCTTGATTTTATTAATCAATTGATTTCCCTTTATTAAATTTGTTTCCCATTTAATGTAGTAGAAATTTAGATAATTTTGTACCAGCTGATTTTAATACATAGGAATAGTTATATTTCCCTAAAATTGGTTAAAATAGTTATTTAAAATTGATCAACAAATAGTTGAGTACCAACTATTAATTATGTAGACCAGGTTGTCCTTAGTTGAGAACTATGGCAGTAAACACTGGGTGAAAGTATGTTATAGGTTGAGATTGATTGAAACTGATTATTCAGCATTTTGCTGGATGATGGGGCTTTTTGCTCTGTCTCAAAATTCAGTAACTTAAAAGCCAAGCTTTTTTGCTAGCCTTAAGGTTTCTTCTTGATATGATAGAGATAAATTAAATGTAAGATTGCAGTGCTTCAATTAACCGTTTTATTTATTAGACGAAATATTGTACTCTTAGGGTTATACTCAGATTCATATCAGATGTCACGTTAAAAGAGAACTCTTAAGATATTTGGATAATGATAGGTTAATAGGAGGGTAACAATCCAGAGCTATTTTTAGATTTCGAACATTATTTGGCAGTGCTAGAACTGGATGTATATGCTTTAAATAGATCGTGTTTACTCTTAGACACAAAAAGTGGATTAAGGTATCTTAGAAATGATTTTGGGGCCAGCCCCGTGGCTTAGTGGTTAAGTGCTCGCGCTCCGCTACTGGCGGCCCGGGTTCGGATCCCGGGCGCACCGACGCAATGCTTCTCCAGCCATGCTGAGGCCGCATCCTGCATACAGCAACTAGAAGGATGTGCAACTATGACATACAACTATCTACTGGGGCTTTGAGGGGAAAAAAAAAAAGGAGGAGGATTGGCAATAGATGTTAGCACAGAGCTGGTCTTCCTCAGCAAAAGAGGAGGATTAGCATGGATGTTAGCTCAGGGCTGATCTTCCTCACAAAAAAAAAAAAGAAAAAAAAGATGGTTTTGATCAAGGACAGATTTTTCTCCAATTCAGTCGGGTTTTCTAACTGAAATGGTAGAGTTGCCAAATAGGGAATTCTTTATCCAGACGACGTGAAACCACATTGACTGGTGGTCTTGCTTAATGTATATATTCAACATTTGTATTTTATAATTGATGTAAGTGGGATGATACATAGTGTATAGCTAACACTGAGCCTGGACTCTTGATCCTCCTAGCAGCCCCCTGTGGGTAAACTCCTACAGCCCCCTGTAGGTATTACAGATCAGGTTTCTCAACCTCAGCCCTATTGATATTTGGAGCTGGTAGTTATTTGTGGAGAGCTGTTCTGTGCATTGTATGCTGTTTAGCAACACTCCTGGCCCCAGGTTTCAGGAGCATCACCCCCAATTGTGACAACCAAAAATGTCTCCTGACATTGCCAAATATCCCATGGAGGGCAAAATTGCCTCCAGTGAGAACTGCTATTATAGATCTATCTACCTTGACCCAGAAGTGTGGTTAACTGAATACTAGTGTTCATTAAATGACCTTTGCAGAGTTGTGCATGTGTTCACAGGGAAGGGAAGGCAGCATAGGGAAAATAAAAGAATGAATAGCTATGAAAAGTACTTCAGGATTTTTTAAAATAAAGTAATGTATAAATGCAAATAAAATTTAAATTGGTAAATTAATGGAAATGATACAGAGTAAAGATATGATTAGAGTTCTTTTGGAAACATTGATGCATTGGGGTGCAAAAGTTTTTTGGGATGTATTGGAGAAGTTATGTAGAATATGATGTGTCCTTGTGTGGAGTGGGTGTTCTTTTTATATTTAAATTATATAACCTTGAGAATTGACACTGTATATTTAAAAAAATAATTTTTATTTGCTATCTTCCCTCAGGTACTTAAATTAGGGGATGGTAAACAGATTGGTTTGGCTGGTAAAACAGTGAAGAAATGAAAAGTCAGCTAGAGGGAAAATGTGGATAAGCAGTCAAGGACATCAAAGGCTTAGGGCTTTAGATTTCTTTAAGTAATCAAAGTGGGGCCGGCCCTGTGGCTTGGTGGTTAAGTGCACGCGCTGCAATGCTGGTGGCCCGGGTTCGGATCCCGGGTGCGCATCGAGGCACCACTTCTCCCTCCATCCTGAGGCCGAGTCCCACATACAGCAACTAGAAGGATGTGCAGCTATGACATACAACTATCTACTGGGGCTTTGGGGGGAAAAAAATAAAATAAAATAAATAAAATCTTTAAAAAAAAAAAAAAAAGTAATCAAAGTGATTCCAAGCCAGGGACATGAGGAAGAATAGTCTAATTGATAAAATGTATTATTGAGGAGAGATTTAGAAGCCACAATACAGGGAAGAGACATGATTTTGAATGAAGTTCAAACTTAAGAAAGAAAGGCATGTATGTAAGATCAGTTAGAATCGCAGGGTTTAGTAATAGATTGCAGAGTTGAGACTCTAAGTTCAGGTCTACAGAACTAGAGTAATGATGGTCCTATGGTTGATGAAGAGAAAATCTGAAAAGTGATTTGTGGGGAAAGGGGTGTTTTTTTTTTTTTTAGTCGTCAGTTACTTTCTCCTAGAAGCAGATTCTTCAGCTTGTTGCAGAACATAGCTAGTTTGTTTCAGTGGATGGTGCTTAAGTTCTTCCATTGTTTTCCTGTTATTAAAGTTGAAACATTCTTTTTAAAGTAGAAATCCTCTCTTAAGCCAAGGTTTTTTCTATCTATAGTTGTTTTTTTTATATGTAAGGTTTCTGAAATCTTTGCTGCAGTTGAGATGCATTTTTGGTTTTTTGCTTTTTAACTTGTTTCTTTGTGGTAGCTATCTGGGGCTAATATTTTCATATACTATAAATGACGTCTTTTCTTTTTCTTCCTAGCACAACATCCTAAAATAAATCTATCAGAATGACACCTTCTCAGGTTACCTTTGAAATAAGAGGAACTCTTTTACCAGGTATTGTAAAGTTTACTTTAAAATAATTTTTGAAATTAAATGAGCATTTTTCTTATCTGGATTATCTTAAATATGGAGTTATTAGAGTGGGCCTAATTTTTAGATGGGAATTTCTTTAGGGCTTTCCTGATATCAGACATGTGCTTGCAGCATAGTAAATTCAAGAGAAAAAAACATACCTCCCCAAATAGTATCTTCCAAGAAAGCTGTCAATTTATTTAGTTTTGCACAGGACAAAGATAGTTGGGCCATGATTTTTCAGTAGCGTGAAGATAAGGGAGATTTTGCTAGTGCAAGAAGTTGGTGAAATATTTGACTAAGGTAACTTTGTTCCCTACTTGTAAATGTACTTTTTAGCTTCATTGTATTTTTTACTGTCTACTAAAGCAGTGTGACATAATTTTAGTGTAAAACAGCATGTCAAAACAGTATCACACCTGGGTTATGTACCTCCTTGTTAAATACACTCTGGCTATACTGGCCAATTCCTCAAATCTGTTACGCTCTTTCCCTCCTTCGGGACTTCCTCAAATTGTTCCCTCTGCCTAATTGTGTGCCTCCACCCCCCCATTACCCCAACCTCCCACATTCAACGAGGTTAGAGTCCCTGTGAAATCCAAGGTTCTGGGACTTTCTCTTGCACCTGGTACAGACTTTATGGAATTATTTGTAATTTTGTTTGTGGATAGATTGTAAGCGCTATGAAAACATGATTTTGTCTTGTTTATGCTGAATTTCTGCACCCAGCACAGTTCCTGGCTCAGAGCAGGGGTAAATATGTGTTCAAAGAATGAATGAATGATTGGCTCTATATATCCAGCAGCATCTTTGTTCTAGCAGCCGTCACAGCAATTGACAGAGTGTGTGTTTGTCCAAGTTCAGATTCTTAGCCACGATGATCTGGAATGGCTGTACCTCTGGACAAGATTCTGTAGGTTGAAGACTGCTAGTCAGCTGATGGGTTGGCTCCCTTGGGTCAAGTGCTCACCTCCAGTCCAGTGTATAGCCTCTTCTGTGGAGGGAATACTGCAAAACTATATTGTACCCTTTTAGGGAGTTGTACACAGGCAGTTTAAGCTAGAAGGAGCTGGCCGTGTCAGGCAAATGGGGTGACCACAGAATTAGCCACAGAATGGTCAGCTTGACAAGGGGGTACTCTCATTCTCAAGGACCGCAGGGAAGATGGGGCTGGCCCAGTGGCACAGCGGTGAAGTGCATGCGCTCTGCTTCAGCAGCCTGGGGTTCTCAGGTTCAGATCCTGGGCATGCGCGACGCACCGCTTGTCAAGCCAGCTGTGGCGGTGTCCCATATAAAGTAGAGGAAGATGGGCACAGATGTTAGCCCAGGGCCAGCCTTCCTCAGCAAAAAGAGGAGGATTGGCAGATGTTAGCTCCGGGCGGATCTTCCTCACAAAAAAAAAAGGACCAGAAGAAAGGTAATTGTGGATGTGAATGCAGGTGAATCTGTAGGTGGGAAGGAGAGGAGGTAGAGAGACAGGGAGGGGATGTTGGGGGAGACTGCGCCCCTGCACAGCTCCCTGCATCCCTTGCTTTCCTTGCCAAAGAGGAGGAGGTATTCTCTGCTGAATGTGGAGAGAGTGGGGAGTGCAGAGTGCGGTGAAGTTAGATGGAACAAGTCAAAAGAATATGTGGGGGTGCTGTTTGCAGATTCTTTTAGTTAGCATTCAAGTCTTTCTAATCTTTCATAAATGATAGCCAATTAAAGAAAGAGGTCTGTTTGTTCTAGTAAAACGTTTCCCTTTTGTTCCTCATAGAAGCCATATTCAAAGGCACTCAGCAGGAAGACAAAGTAACATTGCAGGAGGGAATTGATAAAATGTAGGAGCACTTACATGAAAAAAGTGAACCACCGATTGTCCAAGTTTCACTTTTTCCATTTGGGGTACATGTTCTTTTTTATTATTATTATTGAGGTAACATTGGTTTATAACATTATATAATTTCAGGTGTATATCATTATAGGTCGATTTTTGTGTGGACTGCATCATGTTCTACACCCAAAGACTAATTACCATCCATCACCACACACATGTGCCCAGTCACCCCTTTCGCCCTCCTCCCTCTGGTGTACATGTTCTTTCCGGAGCAAAAGGTAGCTGCTGTTTTGTTTGGGGATGAGAAATAACTGACTCCATGGAAATGTTTTAATGAGTCTCTGTAAAGGGCCCAAATTAGTGGTTTTATGGTAATCTGTACTTTGAGCTAGGAGCCATAGTGTATGCTATACATATGCATAGCAACATCTTGGGAATGAATATTTGTGCTTTGTATAGTGACAGTGTTTATCCTTTTTTTTTTTAATTGGAAAACATAGTGATAACCTAAGTTAATTGCAAAAAAATCTGGTTTAGAGGATTGGTGCATATTTTGACATGAAATTTCTATATGTAACCACCCTATGCTTCATGCGCATGTATTTAGAACCCTGAAAACTCCTGAACGACTATCACACTTAGAATTTTAGTTAAGTTTTAGACAGTCCAAGCTTACAAAATGCTCATGCAGGTGGCTAAAGCCAACTGTAAGTCTAGTCTTATTAGAGTCGTGCCTCAAGCTTGGAAGCCAAGCTACTCTCAGAATGTGGAGAAGTTTGTCTTGAACTTGTTCATTTGGGCTCACTTTATTATCTTTTTCTTTATGAATTTTAATGATAGTAATTCAGAATGTGTCGATAGAATAAGTCAAAGACTTCTGCATTCTTATATCCAAGAAGTTGTAGACTTTTGCTAAATATACAAAACCTAGCAAATATAGGTGATAGCTATATGTTGGTTGGTCTGTTGATGAGAGGTGTTCAGGTGAAATGATAGTCATTGTTTTACTAAGGGATACTAGGTTTTTCACTATGTAAGTCTTTGTTTTGAGGACTTTTTGATGTTGTTGTTCTCTTGCTCCTGTCCCATTAATAATTTTCTTGATTTTTAGCTTATTAATAGCTACTCTTTGAGTTCCTGGAAAATATCAGTTACTATTTCTCTAGAATACTTATATGCATTCAATGTTTGCTCCTTTAAATTGGAAGCTGCCTTGAAGGCAGGGACTGTGGTTTGTTCACTTTGTCTTCTTGCTGCTTGCTATTGGCTCAATAAGTAGTTGAACAAATGAAGAAACATTCATGCCTCTACATCCCTCCTTTTCTCTGGCTTTAGTTCTGTAGAGGTGGGTCAAGTTAATGCAGGGCTAAGTGTGCTACCTGGGTCCAAACCCACATCTCCAGTGAGACTCCTCCATCTCTGCTAAAGGGGACTCTGCATCTGATTGAACTAATGCAATTGGCTGCTCTTTTCTTGCTTCCTAAGCTAAAATTTGAAACTCTCCTACTTATCCCGCTGTCACTTGTTGTTCTGTTTTCTTAGGAGAAGTTTTTGCAATATGTGGAAGCTGTGATGCTTTGGGGAACTGGAATCCTCAAAATGCTGTGGCTCTTCTTCCGGAAAATGAGACAGGTGAAAGGTAAGCATGGAAATGTCAGGTTACAGAATAATTGCTTGGAGGATTCTCAGATACCTTGGTATATTTTTCTTCTTTTAGTTTTAATTTTTATCAAAGTTATCACGTGCGTAAAGAGTGAAATAGTTTTACAAAATTCGCTGTGAGAAACCAAGTTCCTCTGTTCTTCAATTTCCAACTTGCAAACAACCAATTTTGGGGCCAGCCCGGTGGCGCAAGCAGTTAAGTGCGCGCCCTCCGCTTTGGCAGGGTTCGCAGGTTCGGATCCCAGGTGTGCACCGATGCCCTGCTTGTCAAGCCGTGCTGTGGGAGCGTCCCATATAAAGTGGAGGAAGATGGGCACAGATGTTAGCTCAGGGCCAACCTTCCTCAGCAAAAAAAAAAAAAAAAAAAAAAGGAGGATTGGCTTAGGATGTTAGCTCAGGGCTGATCTTCCTCACACACACAGACACACACGAGACAACCATTTTCAACTCTTGGCTGGTTCTTTTGGTATTTACCACCATATTTCTAAATAACAGGCTTATATTGGTATTTCTTATTTAAAATAAAAAACTTCTTTAGGCATATCTTTTGGCTTTGCACTACATCTTCTTAATAAAAGATCTTAATTTTTGCTTTAGCCTATAACGTAATTTTCTTGATGTATATAGCGTTAAAAGTAGCAGAATGGAACACATACCTAGATATCTTAGCTAATGTAATTAAGCGAGTTCACTGCTGACATTAAATACAGCACTAAACTTAGCATGGGTGTATGGCTGCCTTGTCCTGGGGAAAGGAGGATCTGGGTGCCGGTTTCACTTCTGCAGTTAACTGTGGTCTTGGGCAGATCTAAAATCTCTAGGCCTCAGTTACCTCATGTACACAGTAAAGGGGTTAGGATAGAATCAGTGAATGGCAGCAAATGTGGTACTTCTCCACTTGGGGATATTTGGAAGTGTTATGGGTTGTCAGGATGTATGTGTGTGGGGCGGTGGGGGTGGGGGCGGTGGGTAGTAAGGAGAGATTGAGATCCTAAATAGTATACAAATACATGCAGTGCCCATAGGGAGAAATACCAGATTAGGTGATTATTAAGCTCAAATTCTGTTTTCCTGTAGCGCAGTGCTACTAAAAATGTGGCCTGTGGACCAGTGCTAGACAAATAACTTTTTATCCGTGCATGATGTGAGAAATACAAAAACTGAGAGCAAGCATTTAGAAATGTTTATAGCAATTTGACATAGCTGGGACATCCATGTATGTCATGGTGGACTCATCTCGTTGAACTGGGTACATAGGCCAGAAGTATTGGTCGCAGGATAGTTGGGGTAGAACAAGCAAGCAAAAACTGGTCCTTTGCAGCGGATGGTTTGAGGAGTACTGATGGCAAAGCAAAGGAAAACTAGGCAAGTAAAACAGTACCATGATGTAGGTTAAGGAAAAGAAAACTAACAAAAAACGTATATAGAACAACCTTTTCCCTATTTGTCATTAGTGTGACACATTTTCTCAGTAAAAACTCAATTCTCCTCTGTTTTTATAAGTTCTATTGATAAATGATATTGGGATCACAGAGGAATGAGATTTTTATTCCCAAGTGGCTACTTTTTCCTTGATTTTCAGATCAGCCATTCCTGTCTGAAGTGAAACCTCATGTCTTTCTGAACTTGTTTCTAAAACACCCTCTGAACTCTTGAGCTGCCCTGTCACCTTTCTGAAGTCCATTTCAGCCAGCCTGGTCAAAGTGATGTGAACAGAATGAGATAACACTTAACTACTTAACTTGAAAGGACCCGCCATTTTTACATTGTTGATGTACACTGTAGTATAATTGACTCATATGGCAGATAAACAGTGCTCCACAAGGAGAAAGGAAGTAGATGATACACAAGGCAAACAGATTTGTTTGCCTTTGGACAATATTCATGTGTTTTAGAATTATGTTTCTTAGGGATTTCAGTGTGCTCTGCATCTAAGTCCTCTGTACCTCTTTTTCACAGAGTCTCTTAAGCCTCTCTATACCTGTAGGCTTGTGGTGACAAGAGCTTTGTTGGAATTTTTTTTTTCTACTTATAGAGATATATATATATATATGTATTTTTTTTGTGTGAGAAGATCAGCCCTGAGCTAACATCCATGCCAATCCTCCTCTTTTTTTTTTTTTTTTTTGCTGAGGAAGACTGGCCCTGGGCTAACATCTGTGCCTATCTTCCTCCACTTTATATGGGATGCCGCCACAGCATGGCCTGACAAGTGGTGCCTCGGTGTGCGCCCACAATCGGAACCCAGACCACCAGCAGCAGAGCGTGCACACTTAACCACTACACCACGGGGCTGGCCCCTACTTACAGATAATTTGAAGAGCATGGTATTGTTTCATAATGCAGAAAATGTGGGTCATTTGTGGTTTTATTTGCTCTTCTTATATATTTTATGGTATTTAGGGGGAAGATATGAAGGTGATTCAAAATCAGGCAGTGCACTAAATCTCACTGCCCCTCCTCCCTGGTTTTTCTTGAATCTCATCAGGTTTTGTTTGTCCTTGACGTCACTGAACAGTTCCGGTTCATTTTTAACTTTGCTACATTTGCTTAGAGAAGTGGAGTAAAAAAGACTCATTGCTTTGCTCTCTCCATCTCTTCTTTTCATTTAGTGGTTTTTAACGAGGGTGCACACTAGAATCACTTATGAGGGCTTTAAAAAAAATACACATGCCTAGACCCTACTCCTGGAGATGGAGAAATAGTGCATGAGAGAGAGGCCCCAGCCTGTTTTTGAAAGCTTCCCACTAATTCTGTGCACATCTGGGGCTAGTTTCACGCACTCTGCCTGACTTTTATAGATGAAACAGTATTGGAAATTTGCCTTTTTTTTTTTTTTTGAGGAAGATTAGCCCTGCGCTAACATCTGTTGCTGGTCTTCCTCTTTTACTTTTTTCTCTCCAAAGCCCCAGTACCTAGTTGTATATCATAGTTGTAGAGTTGTAGCTCTTCTTTGTGGGCCACCGCCTCAGCACGGCTTGATGGGCAGTGAGTAGGTCCATGCCCGGGATCTGAACTGGTGAACCCCGAGCCACTGATGCGCAACACACTATGCCACTGGGCTGGCCCCTTGGAAATTTGCCATTTTTCTTTTAAGCAGAGATGGGAAATAAATTTCACCTCGGAGTTAGAGGAGTCTGCCTAGAGCCCTGTGTTAAAGAGGATTCTGAGGCTTATCAGGGAAAAGTAGTAAGGGCACATGTGCCAAGCCTTTGCTGTCCTTGCTTTACAGCAGTGATCCCCAACCAGCCATGTACATCCGGATGCCCCATGTAGTTGTATCAAACTCCACCCCAGACCTGTGACGTCAGAGTCTCCCAGACGGGAGCCAGGGCACATGTATTTTATTACTACCACATTAATCTGATTGTTGAAGCTAGGACCATGGGTAACAGCTCATTGTGGATATTTTGTTAGGAACCAGGATTGAGTCAGAGTGAGAATAATGCCCAAAAGCCTGTCTTGGCAGAGCCAGGTGGGGAGCAGTACTAAGCTGTCTGGTATGCTGGAAGAACATTTGGAGCTGCTGCTGATTCACTGAACTATTCATGCTGAATTAATGTTGGGTAATGTCTATGACAGTGGTTCTCAAACTCAAGTTTTCATCATCAGAGTCACCTGGAGGCTTGTTAAATTACCGATTGCTGGGCCTCACCCCCAGTCTCTAATTCAGTAGGTCTAGGTATGGCCTGAGAATTTGCATTTCTAAAAAGTTCCCAGTTGGTACTAATGGTCCTGGGACCACATTTTGGATACCACTGGTTTATGAGTTGTAGCTAAAAATTGGTAATGATCATGAATTGTGAATTCTTTCACTGTTGAGTCAAAGCTTTAGAATAGCATTAGAATATATTCAGATAGCATAGTTCAGAGGAAGATATTGAGTTGAAACACGTAAGATACTGATTGCTTGGCTAGGGGAATAGCCAGAGGCTGGACAGGACAGTTAGAACAAGGGACAGTTGGAGACATGAGTGGCCGCAAAGCCTCTTAGCTACCATGTCACAGCCCTAGCTCAGTGGGAAGTCAGAGAAGATCCTGACCCTGGCTTCCACTTTTGCACTACTTGCTTCTTCTGTCTGGAATACTTTTCTTGGCTCTTTGTCTGGCTGGTTCCTTCCCATCACTTAGATCTCAGCTCAGACAGTTCCCCTCCAGAAGCCTCCTCCAAAACTTCCTGACACATCAGAAAGGTCAAATATCCCTACTATGTATGTGTTGGGTTATTTGTTTGTCTCCCCACATAAGAAAGCAATCTTGAAGGTGGGGCTCTTTCTGCCTTATCCTTCACTGGGTTCCCAGTGCCTGGTGCAGATTAGGCCTGGAGTAAAATTTTGTGTATGAATAAATAAATGATATTGGTCACAGACCTTGCTTGAGGGGTTTTATGAATTATGAAGTCTTTGTGCATTGGAGTTTGATACTGATGCTGCTTCTTTAATTTTTTTCCCTCATAGCTTGTTATGGAAAGCAACCATTGTACTCAGTAGAGGAGTATCAGTTCAGTATCGCTACTTCAAAGGGTGCTTTTTGGAACCAAAGGTATGTTTTCTTTATCTAGTTTCCAGTTTCTTTAGCAAACTCACTTCTTTCAAAAGCAACTAACTTAGGTTTGAAAACGTTAAAAGTAAAATAAGTTTGTTTTGATTGAATAAGGAAAATAGAACTCTAGGTTGATAACATTTTAGTACCAAAAAGCGTGGAAGTAGCCACTTCAGAGGCAGACAGTGTCTGCAATGGAATTTTTAAAAGACCAATAGTAAGTATGTTCTGCAATATTCTATCATGAAATTGGTTTTAATGATAAACATTCTCAATAGGGGTGCATTTTCTGTAACTTATGTAAACTAGTAACTAGTTGCAAGGGTTTCTCTTTTTGTTTCATGTTTAATCCTTATGTGGTATAAATACGTTTAGAGGAATATATAGCCAGCTTTAAGTGAGTAATTGTTTTTAAAAATTATTTCACTGCTGCCATCTCTTAGTGGCTGCGTTGTGTAACTCCTGTCAAAACTGAAGTTATTCGTCTTAGATTTTTTTCAACAATGGTGTTGATAGACCAAGATCTTTTCTGAAGGCCTTTGGAGTATCTATTAAATCTAAATCTGCTTGCTCACAGCGATTTACTATTTGGGGATTATTTTCATATTTAGAAAAGAAAAAACGTTGATTCTTTCCCTCTTCTTTTAAAGACGCTTATTTACTGAAAGGATTCTCGTCCTTCAGATTTTTACGTTTGAGCACACTTAGGCTGCATGTGGACAAGGGCTTAGGCAGGAGTCTAGGAAGCAAAACATGGATTAGACCTTTTTAAAAATTTATCTCCGTTTGGGGTCATTGAATACTTATTACATGTGAAAAATGCAAGCAGCCACTGTTACCTCATTCTCTTAGCCACCATTATAACAGAAAAAACTGACAAACCCACTTCAGCTGTCTTTTGCACTTATTACGTTTCTTAATCCAAGAATATGTTGTAAATATTCAGTAATTAAACTTAAATTACATTATGGTTGATCATTGTGTTGGCTTATCTTGACAATAGTCTCACTTTTTAATGACTTTAAGATCATTTATTTGGCGTAGAGGTTATGCATTTGTGGAAAGTTTTTCAGTATAAATTGAACAGTTGTGCATAGATATGTAGGTCATAGCACTCATGATATCGAAAGCTTATATGAGGATTCTGGTATGTGAACTTGAGCTTTGTAACATGTGAAGTCAACTAAATTTTACTTAGAGGGGAATTCGGACAAGAAAAATCATGAGTCCTTTGGGCATAGTTTTCTAAAGTAAGACTATTGTCAACACGGGTCAAATTAAGCCAACCTATAGTATTTTTCCTCTTCATTGAAAGTGTAACCAAAAGCAGCAAATCAGTCCAAAATGCCTTTTTTGAAAAAATTGGCAAGAAGTCTGCTTACAGTAAAGAACAAGTTTTTCCCCTTGTAATACTTGCAAAAGTTTACAGTATGTGTTGGTGAGTGTGTTTCTTTAAGTAGGTGCTCTGTATCGTGTACACATGTACCGTGTGATGCAGGGGCTGCCATGGTAAGTATGTTTTTCATGGAATAGAGTAAATAGCTACATAAAATCCCATATGACTAGAGGTTTTGTTCCCCCCCCCCCCCACATGCCAGCTTAAAGTAACACTTCTTTTCTTTTAAAAGTTGGTGGCGCTTTTTAAATGGAACAATTTTTAATAGAAATAATTATGAAACTTTGTCTCAATTGTGCATTGTCAAATGATAGAACTAATGTGCGAGGAATCTTTAATTGTGAAATGATACAAATTATTGAAATATATATTTATGATTATGAAGAGTGATAGAAAAGCAAAGTAATTATGAAAGCGTTGAAAAGCTGAACTGGGTAATAAGATTAATTTTACTGGGCCAGAAGTTTTAGGAGTAGTCAACCCAAGCGCTTGTAGAGCCTGAGCTGAAAATCTTGTGATCTTGTCACTTGCCCTTCAGACTTCAGCTTTCTCATCTAAAAAGTGAGGAGTTTGAACTATAGATTTAGCAGGTCCCTTCCATTGCTAAAATTTTACATTCATATTTTCTCTTCCATATTTTCTTTTTCTGGCATATTCCTTCTAGTTTAGAAGTTAAGAGTCTTGAGGTCCCTTTTCTCTTAATTTTTCAGAGCTACGTGTTCTCTTATACTTTGTAGAATTAGAATAAAGGTGTTAATATGTTGGATTTTAAAATACTTTTACAGGTGACAAATCAAAGTATTATTTAAACATAGCAAACAAAGATCATAGATATTCCTGGATATTCCTGGATTAATGTGAGTCTGCAGATAGTCCTTTAATTTCACATCTTCACCAAAGATAATTTTTTAATTAATATGTAGTTTAAACATTTTTTAAATTCATGTCCACCCCTCTTTACTTGTGGCTGGAATTAGGGATGTTACTTCATAATGAAGTGTTAGCCAATTTTTAATTATGTTATCTTTGAAATTTTTCCTTCATTTCAATGGAAATAGCCCCTTGTTTTTCAGTAATATATCGGTTTCTAATTTTTGTAGGTGTTAACATTCACTCATAATTAGATTCATTACAGACTCTTTTACTTTGTAAATTACTTTTTAATCTCCCTTGATTTTCATTTAAATCCTTAAACAAAAGAACCAGTCATCTGTGACAGGCAGATAATGGTTTATTTTCAGAATAGCCCAGGTTGTCATTTTGTACAATGGTTTCTTAATACAGTAAAATTCTTCTGGAGGCCAAATACCCTCAGCTGTTAACTTCGAATTTGAACCATCTACGAGATGTCTAATGGCCTTGATTTCTTTACTTTACTCATTCCTAGGTGACCATTTGTCACATTCGTCTTATTAAAAATAGTGATTTTTAAATAACTGTGTGGCCTCTGACATCATAGATAAAAATTCCTCAGAACCCCTTTTACAAGCACATTTTTTTTTTCAAAGTTGTGGAAAGAAAACAATCAGCAAAAATTTAAAAGTTCACATTTACATTTTTCATGATATTTGAAAGCAGTCATATTACATGACTAGCTGATAATTTTGCTTGGTGGTTTGTTTAAAAAAAAAACCTAGTCTATGTGTTGAGTAATCCTGTTTATTTCTCTCAGTGCTTGATGTAGCTGAGCAATGTCAATAACTGTTTAAGAAAGCAATCATTGTGACTGGGTTTTTTTGGTTTCCCTTTTTTTATGAAAACAGATTTTTTTGTGTATTTTTGTTAATACATTCCAGCAATCATATGATTTAATATATGCTGAATTGTGAAATAACTTTACAGTACTGCTAATGGAATACTATCTTATACTGATATTGTTACTTTTTTCTCCGAATCCACCTTCCACTTGACTCCAAAATGCTTAAAATTGTGGCAGTCTTTTACAGAAAGGAACTATTCTTTTTTTCTAGGATCTTGAAGAATGAATTATTACATTTAGCATATTAAAAAGGATTGCATGTTTTGGAGTCACCACTGAGATTTTTAATTTCCCAACGCTCAAGTTTTAAATTTTTTTTTTTTTAAAGAACTTCAGTAAGCTAAAATTTAAGATTACATTCTAAAGTTTAAGTAAGTAGCCATAACAATTTTGAAAGTTCACTGTATTTTAAAACTTGGTTCATTTTTTTTTAACGTTATAACGCTTTGTGTACCAACCAACATGGATTTGTAGTGTGAACGCTAATTTAAGACACAATTTTTTTTTTTTTTTTTTTTTTTTTTTTTTGTGAGGAGATCAGCCCTGTGCTAACATCCGCCAATCCTCCTCTTTTTTTGCTGAGGAAGACTGGCCCTGGGCTAACATCCATGCCCATCTTCCTCCACTTTATATGGGACGCCGCCACAGTATGGCTTGCCAAGCAGTGCATCGATGGGCGCCCAGGATCCAAACTGGCGAACCCCAGGCCGCCATAGCGGAGCTTGCACACTTAACCGCTTGCGCCACCGGGCTGTCCTCTAAGACACAATTTTAAGTCATCAGTTGAACCATCCCTTTGGACTGCTCCTCACATACTCCATTCTGTTCAAGCCTGGGTTTCATGCTGTGAGTGGTGGGTTTGTTAGTAAAGCAGATGAAGGTGGAGTTATTAAAATTACACTAAAATATGTTGCCTATCAAATATTTAATCCACAGAGCTATTCTTACATGATTAAGTATAGACGCTGCAGTCAACACTTTGTAAAGTTCCCCTGACACCTGAATTAAAACAAGAATGAAAACAAACTCTTTCCTTTCCTCTACCCACTTTTTATCCCTGCTGACATTTACTGTTATATTCATGGAACCCTTTCAAGTCACCTCTGATTAGTAACTTTTATAAGAATATAGATTCATGTCATCTTGGTAGTGAAGAGTATTTTTTTGGGCAGGGGGAGAAATGCAGAGAACTTGGGAGGAGTAGAGGAAGGAAATAGATTAGTTCTTTCTGGCTGCTTATTATTGCTACAAAACATTCCTAGCATTTTATTTCATCTATTTTTTTATATATAATTATGGTATATTTATTTTTGAAATCTTACAAGAGTTTCAACTTACTGCATTTAAAGGAAGGTATGGGGTTTAACACTGTGGTCTTCTGTGGCGTAACTTTGCTCACAACTTTGTAGATTTCATTAAAATCTTCTCCAACACACAGATTATACCATCAATTTCTGTGCTAAAAAAGAAACAAGAAACATTGTTCCTATTTTTAATGTATACATTTGCATCTGTCAAGGATTAGAGAGCTCGATGTTTAAACAATAAATTCAGAAGAATGTGACAGGAAAAAGTTGTAGTAAAAGACATCTGGCAGGTGTAGAATTAAATGTGTCTTCTTTTTTATTGTAATGGAAATGAAATTCATATTTTAAGATGAGCAATTTCACATTTACATTTTTTTAAACATTTTCCCAGTCTAACAATTTATAAATGAACTCTTATAAGAAGGAGGTATTCAACTAGAGAAAATGAGCAATTCCTGTATTATCCCAGGATTAATAATTTGAATGAATAATGTTATTTTAGTTTTCAAACTTCAAAAGTTTGCAGATTTTAAAAAAGATTCTAACCTTTGGTTATTTTAAGTGGCAGAGTTATCTCTTGTGTTTAATTACTTAATGTACCTAATTTGTCACATACATATTTTTTATCATTTGGCACATTTATTATTAAATATAATCATTATTGAAATCCTGTAAAATGTTATAGACGAGTATTTAATGCCATCTAAAGATGTATAATATATAGAAATAAGCTTAAATGTTCCAGAGTTTTTAAGCGTATATGTAATATATGCCTAGAAAAGGGCTTGAAGATGATGTATGAAAATGTTGATAGTGATTATCTCTAAGTGGTGTGATAATGGGTGATTTTTGTTTTTTCTTTTTGCTTCTCTGTATTTTACTCAACTTCTTCAGAAGACATGTAGAGAAGAAAAAATTAAAATACCTCGTAAGGTTACAGTTTGAAATTTTGCTTTAAAAATATGTATTTAAGGGTTTTATTTTGGCACATAAATTTAGTCAAGTTTTTATTTTTTTTTTGAAATTAAAGGAAAACTAGGAAGCACTTAATACTTCAGTCCTTTAGGTATACGCAGGGACTCTCTGTTGGTAGTTCATTCTTGTTTTTAAATTGCTGTACACGTTATCAACAGAACATAAAGCTCTATTTTCTTTTTTAGTTAGAGGACTTGACAACAGAAGACAATATTAGAAATTGTCACAGTGTATGAATTTATAAGCTCTAAAGCATAAGAGTAAAACTGGATGTTAGTCCCATTTTATCAAACTTGTTCTTCAAATTTACCCATGCATATGTCCTTTCTTTTAGGGTTTCCTGTACTCTTTAGAAACACTGGTTATTATGATATGAGAAATCTGATGTTCTTCCTGTTAGCTACGTAACTATTCTTAAAGAACTTTATTATACCCTCCAGTTCCTTGAGTAACTTGTGATAATTGATCTTGAAGTACTTGTTCCTACTCTTCTTACTATCATAAAGTTTAGGCTTTTTCCAAACTCTTGGAGAGTACTTAAGATGGATCCTTTATCCAGTAATACCTCATTGACTGCTGACATAACATAAAGTGTATTTGGTGTTAACTTTAACTTAGGACAGAATATCAGCTAAAGATTAAAATTTCTTTGAAAAGAATTAAGTATTGTAGGCAGATTTAAGAATGGATTGAAGATGGTTTTGTGTGCCAGTTCATCTCATTTTCTTTGTTTACTGCCTCACTCTCATTTTCTTCCAGCACTCGTCATGTTTTGTGACCTGGTACATTTCCTGATTTTTGGCATATAATATTGATAATTAACAAGTGAATCTCTTGGTTTCATATTTAGTATAAGACTTAGGCCACAAACATTTAATGGAATCATGGGTAGCAAATAAGATATAAGAAATTATTGCAGACGTTTAACTTTTAAATTGCAGACTATCGGTGGTCCATGTCAAGTCATAGTTCACAAGTGGGAGACTCATCTACAACCACGATCAATAACCCCTTTAGGTATGGGCCTTAACTGCATCTGTTTGAGGCATATGCATAAAGTTACTAATATGCTGCACAATGGCTTAGTGGGATTTAATACATTTTTATTCTAAAGTTTAAGGTCAATGCATTGTCAGTATTACAAATTTCACTTAGCATATCATAGATCTTACTTCCAAAACTAAACAGTTCTTAATTGCCTTTCTTTATAAACTATTAGAAATGCTTGCCTAGTTATTTTTATTTTCGTGGGTTAGATTAAATTATTGTGGAATATTTATTTTCATTTGGAGTAGTTACAAAGCTTATAAAATAACATTCTTTTTGACTGAGCATCAATGGCATTATTTGATTACTTGCTCAGAGAACTTAAGAGAACATTTGAGGAAAGAATTAATCTAAAACAAAGATTCTTAAATTTTTAACATTGTATAGTAAGAGTAATAGAACATTCTGTTTATTCTGTGTGTTTTTTTAAACTAGTAAATACTTGAGTAAACTTGTATGAATGAATTCAAATTTCTTGGTTATAGTAGACATATTTTCCTCCTAATTTACTTAAATACCCTGCTGGCTATGTTAAAATTGATATTCAGATAGATTTTTTTTTTTTTTTTTTTTAAATGTTATTGAGTTTTCTTGTGCCTAAAAATGACATTTCTCTTCATACAAGTATTTTTTAATTTTCTTTTCCCTATACTGAGATTAAAATTTGAAGTTCATTTCACTTACATTAAATTACGCACTAGATTCATCTGTAAATTGACTCAATGCTGAGAAATGTATCTTTTACTTTCTAGAGAAAATTAGAATTTAAAGATAATAAATATCTTGCTAGTTACCAGCTTAGATTAGAAAGTAGTGAGAAATTCTGCTTTACCCTGTAGCAAGGACACATCTCCTTTAAACAGATATCTCATTCCATCCTCTTTATTGGATTTTCTTTTTATATGTTTTAATACATTTTTGGTAGTGTATTTAGAATTTTTATGGTAGTGTACTTTAGAGTTATAATAGTCCTATTCTGAAGTTGGAAATTATTAGATATTAAACATTTAAAAAATAATTTGCATTTTGAAGCATCGTGCAGTTAAATATGTTTTCTTATTGTGAGAAGTGGGATGATTTTGTTTCTGGTCTTTTAAAAAGAAATTTCTTTTATACTTTTGGAAAATATAACTTAACTAAACTTAAGAGCTGTGTGAAATCTACCGGAGAATCTTTATTGGGAACTGTCACACTTATTTTGACAAATATTTTAGACTTACGTTTAAAGTAAACTGGGCAAGGAAGTAGTAGGGAAGATACTTAGTATTTTACTCAGAGAGTGGGGCTTAACAGCTTTTCTTCAGTTGACGTTTCTGTTAGAAGGGAATGTGCTAGCCCTTACTCTTTTGGTAGTTCTCACAGCTCTGTATATACAGGTAAGTTTACGCTATTTGTAAAGCTGTTAGCTGGCTGTAGAGAATAGTTGGGATTCAAGGAGAATTACATTTTAGATAAGTTCAGAATATGCACTGCATAAGAATAAGCATTTTAATTGTGCCAAGACCTTTGGTTTGAAAAATCAACCGGGAGATACTGTTGTCCAGCAGCCTGTCAGTCTCACACATTGGTAGGTGTAGAAATTTGTCCTGTGCCTCTAGAGCCCTGTTTCTGAGGAGTTTTCTCTCTCTTCATTGTAACATCGTGAATAATCACCAAGTATGTAAGAACTATTACTGTTTGATAGCCCCCTTAAAAGGGAATTCTTTATTGAGGGCTACAATAAATATGCTTATTCACTTTGGGCTGCTTTTAAATTTTAGATTTAATATTTTTAAAAAATCTTTAAGGTGGGTAATTTCTCAGTTCATTCTGTGTACATCATGAATTTTAACTAGGTTGTCTATTTTCCTTCAATTCTAGAAAGTGAAATTATTATTGACGATGGACAATTTGGAATTCACAGTAAGTGAGACTGAGTTTTGAAAATCTTTACTGATAACGGTTGCGATGTTACCTTGCATTTCATTAGAAACAGCACAGGGAAATATGACAGAGTATGATATTGAAAATAGAGACTAGATCACCAAGAAACAAATACATTCTGTTAAATAATAGTTTCCAATGTAATTCTTATGCTTTAAAATTGTATCCTTTTGGTTTTTATTTGTTGATTTCAGGTATATGAATTAATATAATTAATTTAAAAGTATTATACTTAATTGTTAATGTATCATCACTTTTTAATGCTGTTATGCTTGAAAATGATATTAATGGTTCTAAACATTTGAAGTGTGAAACGTTACTCTTAAGCTAAGTTGGTACATTTTGTGGGTTTGTGTATGCGTTTATAGTAAAATCCAGAGTAAGCAGAATGTTCTAGTAATTCTGGCTGAGTCTTTAATTTACAATAGAGTAGAAAATCCTTTTACTTCTGAATATGTTGAAAATATTATGCATTTGTCTACTTTTCTGCTTCAGTAGATACGTTGTCTTGAGGCTTTAAGTTTTCTTCGATGACTTGAATTCTCACAGTGTATCAGTGTTATCATGCAGTTTTAAACTGCATTTTCAGTTTAGATACTATACTGTAGGAGTCAGAAGGTGTAAAGGGGGTGGGCAGAATGTGTGCTTGAACTGACTGTGCAAGCTGCTGAGATAAACTGCTGATATCCAGTTTGCCTTCCTTTCGAGTACAGGCAGGAACAGGGCCTGTATGTTTTGGTTGTGGTTTTACTAGCTATGTATGTTTATGTACTTTAGAAATGTACATGCCTTGGCAGTTTTTGGATAGGAGTTTAACTTCTTTTCCTTGATTTTGTTTGGGATTATTTATATTACATCATAAGGTAGTCTAAAATACTTGAATAGCTTTAGTGTTTAGTGTTTTAGAGTCTTGTCTTTATTTACAAGAGATGATATTTGTGCTATATGTTTCGGAGAGCTTTCTTTATGGAGGAGTAGTGTTCCTATTTCTTCAACTGTAATGCATGACATTGTATCCCTCTATTATATGTTAATTATTATTTGTTAATTACTGTGTATGGCTACAAATGCATGGCATTTCTTTCCTCGTTTTTTGTTGTTGTCCTAAATTCAGCTTTAGTTAGCTTTCAGTATGGAAAGCCATTTCTCTGATTTTGTCCATTTCTGAAAACAGTTTAAAATTAAGAGATGATAGTGGTTTCTCTTTATTTTTAAAATTTGATAGTTATTAAACGTTTTTAAGTTAAACCTAAGGAGAAGAGTTTCTTGATTTTTCTTTTTTTAAATCTTGTTGATGAAAAACAGGTTCAAAACAGTTGACAGCTCTCTGATATTTATGAAAATTTTATTACCTATGCCAGTAGGAACCTTCAAGTTAAACAGTGCTAACACAGTGTTATTATAATCATGCAGTTTATTTATAGCAGAATATATAAATGTGAGAATACAGAACTGGCTCATAGTTTTGTTCTTGCCTTCTCATATCTCAACCCCTAGCACTAGTGGTATAACTGGTTTCAGCTGAATTATCTCATATAAAGCTTTGGAAGTATAGTAGTGATCCCCAGTAAAACAACTGCTATGTTAGAAGACATCTTGGAACGTGTATTCTTTCTGAAATAGATTTCTATTACTTCAGTAATATATTCAGTGAGAATATTTTAATTTACTTAAGTTGTTAAAGTATGGCTAATTGTTAACATTCATTTAACTTTTTTCCTCTTACTTCATATAAAAGTTCTTTTTCAATGACAAATTTAAGACTGTGTATTGGCTTTGGAAAAAAGTACCAGTGGTATATAACCTGAGTCTATTAAAATGTGAATGTGAACTAGAATTGTCAATATGTATTGTACTTACTGGATTGTTTCAAACATATGTATAGTAATTACTGTTTTCATATTTACTCTCCCAGATGGTGTTGAGACTCTGGATTCTGGATGGCTGACGTGTCAGACTGAAATAAGATTACGTTTGCATTATTCTGAAAAACCTCCTGTGTCAATAACCAAGAAAAAATTTAAAAAATCTAGATTTAGGTATGACCATGTGTATTCATTACTTAAGGCCATTTATTTTCACTAATGCTATAGATTTCTGACCCATTTGGTCTTAGCTGTTAAGTGTATAAACTAAGAAAATAACACACCTATAGATAATGTCACATTTTCTAATAACTACAAGGTCTTGTGATAGTGAACTGCTTCCCTGCCTCAGATTGCTACAGTTACGTGTACTTCTGTTAGTCTTAATTTCTAAGTTGAAACCAGAAAAATTTGTTTTTCTGTAGATAAGTGATTTCCAAGCTTATGTATCTTTGTAGTTCCTACCATTTAAAATTGCTTTGTGTAGCAATAAATAGTTTGTTTTAAAATTGGTGTATTGAAAATGATTTTGTGCTAAACGATGGGAGAATGGCATAAACAGAGAAAAATGATTGTTGGAAATATTCTTCAGTGTCCTAAACTTTCCTGTGGCTTGAAAACAAGAAACCTTTCTATGAAGAAAGGTAGCAGTTATCATAGCAGTTCCAGATTAGTTTCTTTTTAATCCTATATTAATTTAAGAAATAGATGTCAAGCTTTGTGTAAATAGCTAAATAGTAACTTTATTTTTCTGTAATATTATCATATATACCGTTAAGTGAGCTAGCTTCTCAGTAACCCAGGCAGCCCTATCATTTGAATTTTTGTAACTTTGGGACTGAGAGTTCTAAGTCCTGGTATGTAATACAGCCATTTCTGACAGAATGTCAGGATTGGGTTGAAAGGGCTATTTTCAGTAACTGAAGCAATTAATAATACTTATTATCTTCCTAATAAAATTCATAATGATATTGCAATTTATAAATCCATAAATGTTTTAGAATAACTGCTTAAATATTATAGTACTTACTTATCCCAATCATAAAATATATAAGGGAAAGGATGGATTACACTTCACAGTCCTTTGCATTTCCTGTTCTGAGAGTAAGTACAGAGTTTGGGGTGTCCCATGTCTCTGTGCATTAGCTTTTCTAGGCCTCTGCTTTGCTTCTGAAAAACCAAGGTAATTGGACCACATGCTTGATTGGCAAGATCCATTTGACCAAAGAGATTCTCTAACCAGTTAGTCATGCATTATTGAATATTTTATATACGTGTTAAAAGAAGCAAATAAATTGTTAGAGCTATAAAGTGTCTTTTTAGCATAAGACCTTGAAATAAAGATAGCAGAAGATAAAGCCTTAGTTGGTTGGACTTATTAGGGTTTTTTTCCTTGACTGTAGTTAAAAAATTAATAGATAATTAATGGTTGGGGTTCTGATTGGATCGCAAATGCATATTGAGTCCTATACCCTTCTTGTTTCTATGGAAATTATTTTGAGTGTTTGTATATATTATTGTGTTGTTTAGGCTTAAGTTGAAGTATTTTTGTATAACCATACTTAGTTGGGCTCTACAAATTATGTAACTGATTCCTTTTGAAATAATTCTGCATAGCTAGATATTGGTGTTTGTTCTGACCATTTTTTTCCCCCTAAATTGATATTAGTGATAGAACTTAACTTTCATGGGGGAGGAAATAAATTTATTTGCAAGGATATCAGGACTTTAAAAACTTTAGCAATAGCTTATGCATTTTAAATAAAACATTACACGTGCTGATCTATCTCATTACCACCAAGTTTTAAACACAAGTTTCTCTTTCAATTAACTCCACCAATAAGTGGAAAGCAGTGCCTCTATGATAGACTCTAAATTTATATAGCTATTTGAAGAAAACCTGTAACATAAATGAACTAAATTCTCTCATAGACCCCTTTAAACTTGATTTTTTTTGTTTTTGGTAGATGCACATTGCTGTTGGCAGAATGGCCATTTTTATCTTCCGTGCCTTTCTTGCCTGTTCGTTACTGTCCATTTGTGGTCTCTTCATATATCCTGGTAGAGAATGTTTGTTCCTTCAGGCTCACCGACAGAATCAGTTGTCCAGAACTATTCCTAAGAGTTTGGTTTCTGAGAAGAAATGATGATTTTTGTTTGGATTATTGAAGTGCTACTTTTGATTTTCTAGTATGATTACAGAACAGTGTTACTAATTGAGTAATCTGGTAGATGTCCCCTCTGGAGACCTCAGAATTATGTGGTTATAAGATAGGCCTCAGCAGTAGTTGGTCATGCAGAGAGAGCAGGCCCCACTAATACAATTGCATTATTTGTTTTATCAATCAGATCCCATTTAAATCTAGAATGAAAAGCTTTTGTAGCTCAGCTGTTACTCTATACAATAACATTGCTTCCTACATTAATAGTACTAAAATTGTTTGTGTACATTTCAATTGGTGCAAGAAATGGTCCACAATTGAGTTGACTTATTAGCATTATAAAGGCTCTGTGCAAGCATGTGCTTCTCGTTGGGAGTAGATTAGTCTTTTTGGGCCTGTGGCTTGATAACTGCCTTTGTTTTCATTGCTGTGAGGCCTATAAGTGTTTTAGACTCTTGGTTTATTTTTTTTTTCATTTGTTTCATTAAAAAAGTACATATAAATGTATACACATAAAAAATGCATAAATACAAATATATATATTTAATAAAGTATTTTTCTTTCATAAGATACTTTTCACAAAGTACCTGGATTCACTGTGTTAAGGTAGAAGAAAGGGTAGAATTTTTAATTTACAACCTCCAACTCTGTCTTTTTATGCACACTAACAGAATATAATTCAATTTTGTGCTTGTTTTATATATATACATTTGTGAAACTTCTCAAAAGAAATTGAGATAGCCAGTTATAAATGGGGTAATAGTAAATAGCACTTCAGATTCATTTAAAAAAAAACAATTAATGAAAACAACCTTAGGCATAATGAGCATTTATCTCATTTTAATACTTTGCAGAGATATTTGTAGATAAAAAACATCAATGTTTTATAAAACATAACTAATGCCTTAACCTGCAGTTATTGTGTCGTCTTTGTATAGTATATTATTTTTTTTTATTTGAAGATTTAATATATTCAGGGAGCACTTTAAAATTTAGCATTCAGGTAACGTTTTATGAGTTTTTCTTCTGTTACAGTTTTTGTATTTCATTATTTTTTCCTTTTGTTTAGGGTAAAGCTGACACTAGAGGGTCTGGAGGAAGATGACGATGATAGAGTATCTCCCACTGTTCTTCACAAAATGTCCAATAGCCTGGAGATATCATTAATAAGCGACAATGAGTTCAAGTGCAGGCATTCACAGCCAGAGTGTGGGTATGGCTTACAGCCTGATCGTTGGACGGAGTATAGCATCCAGACAATGGAACCAGATAACCTGGAACTAATATTTGATTTTTTTGAGGTAAGTAATTATTTCACTGAGGGAGTTGAGAAAGAATGCAGGCATGAGCTTATTTTTACATGTGTTTTCATTTTTATTTTAGTCTAATTTGTGTAAACCCATGATTCATACAACTTTTTAGATGTTTACTCCTCTATACATTTTAGCAGGCTTAAAAAACTTGGAGTTGACAGACTCAAGTATTGTTAAGCATATAATTAAGAGAACTTGAGCAGAACTGATATTTCAAATCAAGACCAGATGTCTTGAGGCCTGTGTTTGTTCTAAAAATAAATGAATTGTATCCAAAGGAGCCTCCGAAGATAAATAGAGGGACAGGCAGGCTCTATAACTGGTGGTGGGTAACCTGATGTAACTAGCATGATTGAGTCCTCTTTATGACTAAAGTCTGTAGTTTACTGAGGCATTTTATTCTAAGAATTCATTATTACAGCAGACTCATTTTTGCAACTTTGCTTGGTATTATAAATATGTAATAAAAAATAGTTGCTATGAAAATTGTGCCGAGTTGTTCAGAATCTGTGCTCCCAACTGTCCGGAGCTACTTGTGACGCTTAGACTAGAGCCCTCCGGCTTACTGGCTGTTCAGATGCTCCCCAAAGGTAATACCGGCTCCTCCCCTAAGGTCCTTGCTCCATTGTGCAGCTCCGTAGTTCTGTGGACTGCTTTCTTTGGACTCTTGTTTTTGGCATTTCCACTCTCATTTCCTCTAGATTAGAGTTTAAATCTTTGAGAGTAGGGTATATGCCTTGCCCAGCAGTAGCACCTAGCAACAGTTTCTTGAAAATAGAATTCAGGATGGATTTAAACCCGCTGAGTAACACTCGTTACATATAATTAAAATTATTATAATCTTTGAATTATTTAATTTGATGATGCCCTTAGACATAGCCTTTATGAGTGGCCTTTTGGCTACCTTGCATTATGGAATTGAAAGTATTTCCTTTCAAAAAACTATAATAAAAAACTTTATTAAAAAAGCCTGTGATTAGATTTTACCTAAGTAATAAAAACTTTATTGTAATAAATAATAATTTATAAGTCATAAATAATCTTTATTTATTATAATCTATAATAAAGTGGGACTTTATTATACAAATACTAAGTTTTGGTTGAATGTTTCCTTGTTCTTTAAGGGCCTACCTTTTAATAATCTCTTGAACAGCCTAACTTTCATTTGATTAGCAGTTTTGGAAATACTATTTTATTCATAGATTAGGCTGATAAAATACCCAGTGTAATCTCAAAGTAAGTATTCTGTTTCCTAGAGAGTTACTGTCCCACTATGTCACCTGTGTAGATGCATTTTCAGAGAATATAATATCCATTAAAAGCTCGCTACAGGTATATCTTAGTCTTTGAATATAAAAGTACTTAGAAACTTTCAGTCAGTGCTTTAAATTCACCTACTACATGTTAGAGGATCTGAAGTGCAGATTTGATTATGTGGTTATGGTTAATACAGTAACACATAAAATCTTAAAATATTATGTACTAGAAGAAATGTATTTATTACAAAGAAGCTATCTAAATTACCTGAATATGAATTTGATTGTGTTTCTTATCAATCTTCCTCCATAGATTCTGAGGTGACTTTAAGGGAGTTTTTTGATCTTTAAATGGAAACTAATGAAGTATAAGAATTTGGATTATTCTAAACCTCATTTTTTCAGGAAGATCTCAGTGAACACATAGTTCAGGGCGATGCCCTTCCTGGACATGTGGGTACAGCATGCCTCTTATCATCCACCATTGCTGAGAGTGGGAAGAGTGCTGGAATCCTTACTCTTCCCATCATGAGCAGAAATTCCAGAAAAACAATAGGCAAAGTGAGAGGTAAGCCTGGAGAAGCAGGGTGGCCCTTTACAAATAAGCAAAGGTTAAGTTAGAATTTTAGTTAGTTTCAAATAGAGCTTTTGAGAATGGTAAAGATGAAATTAATAATTTGTTTTAGAATATTGTTAATATAATAACAGTAAGGACATAGCTATTAAATTTTCTGAAGCTTTACTTTGAATCAGTTTTGACTTGTTGATTTTTTTCTACTTGATAGAGATTGATAAAGCTGGTTTGAGTAATATTTGAATGTAATTGAGTTCATCATGGCCTTTTTAATTGTCTTTATTTTTGTTCCTCCCCCTTTTTTTTCCTACGAAAGTTGACTATATAGTTATTAAGCCATTACCAGGATACACTTGTGGCATGAAATCTTCATTTTCCAAATATTGGAAGCCAAGAATACCATTGGATGTTGGACATCGAGGTGCAGGGAATTCTACAACAACTGCTCAGTAGGTTGAATATTTGAGTAGTGTTGGCATTTGGTAGCTCATGCTTGATATGGTTAAATGGGTTTGACCAACCAAAGGTCAAATGATCCTTTTATTATTACCCTGGGATTTCAATGTAATTTGGTAATTAGGGTTCCCAATTCAAATTAATTGGAGACTAAGTCTCTCCTGAGATTTTGGTCGGTCAGTCTTTTTAATATTCTACTGAATTCATGACAAGAGAGACATTAAAACTAGAAAGCCAGGAGGGAAAGCTTGATGCATAGTCAGCCTGATGGCATCAGTGTGTTGTGGTCCTGACTTTTGGCATGTTGCCCTCTCTGGGTCTCAGTTTCCTCACCTGTTCTCAGTATATCTATACTTCTGCTCTCTTGCTGTGTTCAGCCTTTTTCCATTCCCTTAGTCTGCCAGTATTAAGTCATCTGAGGCTTCATTGCAAGGAGCAAGTTTCTGTGTCTCTACAACTTCATTGCAAAGGATCATTTTCCTTAAGTGGTCACCTCACTTGGGAGAAGGTATGTGGTTGGTATAGGATATGTCTGTATTCAGCTTGTAAATACCTATAATCATTAGAGCTTGCGTTTATGGAATAAATGCACACACCAACCGAGTGATGGTCACAGTCTTATTTTGGGGATGGCAAAATTAGCCTCAAAATAGAGAATAAGTACTATTTCCATTGTTGAAAATACAGTTGGCTTCATTACATTTGTTTTATCTTTTCTACAGTATATATTTCTTCTCTTTCAGGCTTGCTAAAGTTCAAGAAAATACTATTGCTTCTCTAAGAAATGCTGCTAGTCATGTAAGTGAACCTCTCTTTCTTTAAACAACTTTGGACCGTTGGTCCAAAGGTAGAAAAGTAGAGAAATGCGGATCTGGGGAGTCTCCTCCAGTCTTCATTAATAGGTTAAAAGGGGGGATATTTTACTTCTTCTGAATTTGTTACTAAGTGAAGATGAAGAATCTCTAGGCATTTGTGTTTAGATTCGTGGTGAAGAATGGGATGAAACAATGGAATCATAAGCATCCTTTTTTTTGAGATAACAAATTTTGAGTGATTGGGGCAAGAAAAATGTTCCCCATTAAGCATTGGTTTTCATCAACTGAATAACATGTTCATTCAGATACTCACTTTGGAAATAATGCTTATAAAAGGATTTGATAGTGACTTTATGTAACACTTTTAAAAAAAGTCAGTTTACATCCTGCATACCAACTTAATTATGTTAAATTTCTTAACTCCTTTTATCCAATTATAAAGGTTAGAGTCTGTTTTTTAGCTTTTAGTTTTTTTCAGCAACTGCAACTTGACATTTTTAATCAAGAACCTGAGATTGCCCTCCCTCCCACCATTCCTCTGTACCTAACTAAAAAGCCTCATGTTCCAAAGTTAAACTAAGGGGAAAATGGAGGAACAGCTCATTCTTTTATTTCCAGTTTTTCCATAGTGTCCTCGACATGCCTTAAACTTTGCCTTTTAAAAAATAGTTCAGCAAGTAAACTTGATTGGTCAGATGTTTAACTTTATCACTTATATGAGCAAACATCTCTTCTAAGACACACTTTTTTCATATTTTAACATCTCTAAAATTGGGATGGGTTTTACAACTTGCTTAGCTTTGCATCATGGTTTGATTGGCAACATTTCTTTTCCTCTTAGTGATATATAAAATAATGATGCATTTTATAATACATGACATCTTCATCGTAATTATTTATTTTAATGTTAAAAGTATTAGTAGTGGGGCCGGCCCCGTGTTTTAGCAGTTAAGTGCGCGTGCTCCGCTACTGGCGGGCCAGGCTCGGATCCCGGGCGTGCGCCGACGCACCACTCGTTGGGGCCGTGCTGAGGCGGCGTCCCACATACACCAACTAGCAGGATGTGCAACTATGACATACAACTATCTACTGGGGCTTTGGGGAGAAAAAGGGAAAAAAAAAAGGAGGAGGATTCACAATAGGGTCAGGGCCGGTCTTCCTCAGCAAAAAGAGGAGGATTGGCGTGGATGTTAGCTCAGGGCTGATCTTGCTTACAAAAAAAAAATATATATATAGTGACTAGTCTTGTGTTGAAAGGATGATATTAAATCTATGAGTATGTTGGGCTGTAGTTCATTACTTGGAACTTTTAGTTCATTGTAGCTAACTAATCTAAACATTGTTTTATTTATTAGCTGTAAACACCAGAAGATCCCTGTTAAAGAACTTTCAGGGTCTCTATGCGTTTTGAGAGAGGATTTCATTAAGCCTTTTTCTTCAGTATTCTGATGAAATCCTTTGTAACGCATATGGATCACATTTTAGAATGTCTTGTGTTAGTTATCAGTGGCTGGTTTGTTTTAATGTTAAAAACATATCTTTGAAGAGATTTTGGTCTGTTATTGGCTTATTTCTTAAAGCTCACAAATGAATTTTAGGATCAAGTTTTCTCTCTTAGTAAAATTCTCTTCCTAACAGATGATGATCATGTAAAATTAAACATTTAAAGTAGAAAGCTATAATTTAATACATTTAGTTATTATAAGTATTTAGGGGTGTTAGATTTGTTCTCTTTGGTAGAAATGGTTTGTGTTACAATAGTAGAAGCTAAGCTTATTTCCTGCTTCAGAAGTCATCAAGGAAGTAGGCTCCTTTGGTTCTGGTCTGTGATCCATGTATACTTGCAATTGAGTACCCTTCCTTGACCTAAAGCTAGGGTAAGGGGTGGAAACATATCCATCCATTCTTATACAGCACTTCCCTGGGCCGTAGTAACATTACAGAATTCTCAGGCCTTGTTTCTTTTGATCCCAGCTGGCTTTCTTTCAGTGAATTTACAAACTTGTATGTCAGTTTATGTTCTCAGCCTTTATTTGGATTAATTCATGTGTCAGAATGGACCCGACTTTTAAAAATATATCTTTAACTCGAATTCTTGTCCTCCTTTCTTCTGCTTAGGCTTCTGTCAGGAAATTCGGCGTGTGCGTTGTTCTTGTTGCCCATTTCTGCTTTCTCTGTCTTTTCAGCAGCAGTTGTAGTTTCCTCTTTAATCTGATTACTGAGGGTTTGTTGAGAAAGGCTGTGAAGTGTGCTGCTCTAGTGCACCAAGGAGCAGCACTAAGAGACTACAGCTTATTTGTTTTCCCCCCTCATCTTTGAGGTTCAGCTGTCCAGCTAAGGTATGCAGGGCAGTAAGGTGCAAGGTAGCCTTGAGCTCCAGGCTCCATTTCTGCTGATAGCAGTAGTAGAGATGACACCTGTGAAGGCTGTACACTGCCACACAGGGGCCTTGGGCTGTGTTCAAGTGGATCACTGCCCGTTTTTTTGCCAGGAAGAAATTGCTGAGCTATTGCAAAAAAAAAAAAAAAAAAAAAAACTTGTTTTAAAAGCTTGAATTGTAGCATTAAATAATTCATGAAGAAGTTTTGTGTACAGGTCTGTAATTTTATAGTGAACAATAAATTTCTTTTGTCCTTGTGGTTTTAGATGTATCTTGGGCCAGGTGATGTTTTTCAAATACTTGTTTTCTTTATTTCTGTCAGGGTGCAGCCTTTGTAGAATTTGATGTACATCTTTCAAAAGATTTTGTGCCTGTGGTGTATCATGATCTCACCTGTTGTTTGACTATGAAAAAGGTATGTTGAAATTCCTTCATTTTAAACTCTTATAGTTAGATAAGAGGTTTAAAAACAAGGAAGTTGTATGTATATATTTAATATTTACTAAGTAGAGTTGGTCAGTTCATTTTCTTGGTGAATTACTGCTTATCCTTTCCTCTCTCAAGCTCCTACAATATTAAAAGAGTGAGCAGATAATATTAATTTTCTAGAGTAGGGTCTCCATTGCAGAATTTGCTTTTTTTATATTATTTAACAAAAGGACATTTCAGGAGGTTTCTGTGTCAGTCTGCCACTGTCCCCATATTGAGGCAGTAGAGAAAGCTATCAGAGTATTTGTTTTCTAGGCTCCCTTCTATTTCTACTTCAAGCTTATTCTCAGATTAATAGGCTAGTATGATTTGGCTAAAGTAGGAAGAGCCACGGTGAACAATAGGGTTGGAAAAGTGGTTTTGGAGCCAGATAGTGGAGGGCCCCAGTGAAGGGGTTTAGACTGGGGAGCTAGGGAGATATGAAAGACTTTTGAGCCAAGAGGGGAAATATTCAGAACTAAACTTCAGGTTAATACTTTGGTACTTGATGTAAGGGGAATTTAAGAGGATGGAGACTGGAGGCAAGGGGAGAGGTAATGTGGGCCGAAAGTAAGGTAAGCCTGCACTGGAGTGGAGATAGAATGGAGAGGAGGGCATGATAGAGGAGAAAGTCCAGAAGGAGATTTGAAAATGCATATAATTTCTTAAAAATTATAACTTGCTGTACAAACATAATTGTGATAACTATATAATGCCTAAATTGCAGTGTACAAATCAACCAAGTGATTTCTCAGGGACTTAAACTAGGAGGGTTCATTTGGCATTTTCTTTAAAACTGTGTTGGGTATCATTTTCCACTGAGTTGATTTAAAGTGAAGGCTAGTTTGCTAACATGTATAACACTGTACCAGACACTGCGTGTTGTAGTATAAATATATGACAAGGCACCTGGCTCTGCCTGCTAGTCAATTCTAATCAATCCTGTGGTTTTGGATTACTATGATGTATAGACAAAGATTTCCATTTCACGGTATTAGGAGAGGGAAGGAAGGAGATGTACCTATTTAGATGACAAAAGTAGAATAACTTAATAGAAATGAAGCAGGTTTTTTTGCTGCAGGGAAACATTAATGCAAAGCGAAATGAGAAGGAATGGAATGTTAAAGGATCTTACTAACCAAGATTGAGGTTAATGAACCTAGATATACCTTCTAAAAATCTGAGAGTTAATTGAAGAGTATTACTGATACCCCATTTTCACCAGACTTTGTCTTGCTCATAAGTGGAACCTGGATGAGTTAATTGGGGAATGAAAGTAATAAATTGTATATATTTTTAGGTTGAGTTTTAATTTTTAAGCTGGTATTTTCCTTATAAAACCAATTTATGTTCATTATAAAATAGCAGGTAGTTCAGAAGACTATGAAATGAAAAATAAATCTTTCCCCTTTCTTCTCGATTACACTCCCTTACTCTTAATAGTTCTTGTGTGTCTTTCCAGAGAAACTTTATACATATACAGACTCACATCATATATACATGAATGAATAGAAATGTAATGGATTTTAGTATATTTGTTGGATTGATGATTCATTAGTGGTACATTAACTCATTATCTTAAGATTGAGGTGCGTAACAGTGTGACATTTGATATGGTATTAAAATGTAATAAAACAGATTTGCTCATGGGGAAAATGTTTATAATAGATTAGAGTTCCAGTTAAATATTACTGCTTATAGCTAATAAGACAATTTTTTCATGACAGTTCATTTCTGTGGCTGTCTTTAACCAAACTTAAGTTTAAAAAGTTTAGAAAAGTTTAGAGACTTATTGACAGAAATTAATCCTTTCATAGTACTTGCATGTTGATGTCCTAGTCATGTAGCATGGATATATCTCAGATAAGATGTATACAGCATGACAGGAAATAGAGGAAATGGCAGACTTCTGGTTTTGTTCTCAGTGTGTCTTCAGGGCCACAGCTTCCTCCCAGCCGTTTTTTCTTCCAGGCACTTCCACTTACATTAAAAACACAAGCCAGATTTTAAGAGCTGGGAGGTCGTGTTAGGTAAGAAAGGCCCCCCTGCATAGGCTCCATGTAGCTACCAAACAATTGTTTTCATCATTCAGTAAATGGAGGTATTAGTCCTGTCTAGGGTAAACATTCAGGAATAATTTGGGGCCCTTTTTGCTCTTGATTTTCTTTTTAGAAATTTGATGCTGATCCAGTTGAATTATTTGAAATTCCAGTAAAGGAGTTAACATTTGACCAACTCCAGTTGTTAAAGGTAGGAATAGTAGCACAAAATGTAAATTATCTTTTAGTTTTAGGACTATTTGTACTTGTCTGTGTAATGTTCTCTGCACATGGAGGTAACTATATATTCAGCATGCGTAGAGTGTATGCTTTGGTTTACTGTTCTGCTAGGAAGAATAGGTTTGTGCTCATCCATCTGTCTTCTCTAACAGTTTCCATGGACCCCACTGGTTTTTGCATTCATTAAGGGGTTAGGCCATGTCTTTGTAGGCCATAGGGACTAGCCCTTCTCATCCATAATCTTAGTAGATTGCCTCTGGTCTGCTTTAGCTCGCCTTCATGTAACTGTCACTAGTTTACAGTTCGCCTTTTATGCTATCCTTGGTCTTTATACTTATGTTACTATCTAAGATCTTTGTATATTTTGTTATACCACGTAATTTTACATGATCCCTCCTATTTCCATTAGATACCTAAATAAATGATTGGTTGAGTATAAACAGTTTCCTAATTTAAGGATTTTTATATTATTCTTCCGTACTTGGGTATTTGATCATGATCTTATGTGTATGTATGCACATATAAAATGTATACAGTCTTTAGTGCTTACTCTTATTAAACTGATAATTCTACATTTAATAGTTTTCTCTAACTTGCTAGCTTTTCAGGTTATAGTTCTATTAACCATATCTTCATGAACTAAGGCTTTTTTTTTCTGATTGCATTTTGTGTGTGTGTGTGTTTTCTAGCTCGCTCATGTGACTGCACTAAAATCTAAAGATCTGAAAGGTATGTACCAATATGGAAACGCTGTTTTCATTTGGTAGTTAGCATGTATATGGTATTTCCTTATCCGTTTTAACATACTCTTGGTCATTGAATGAGTATAATACTGGGCTATCTAAATGTAATTTTGTAGACATGAAGGCTTTACGTATATTACTTATCAAATGCATGTATGTCATATGTATAGTAACTGTGATTTTTTACTCTTTTGTGAATCTTGTTAGCTTGATGATCAAAGTTGTTTATAATTTTGTACCTATCAATCTTTCCAAACATTCTTAACCTTTACAAAGTGGAGAGTATATCAAGTATAGAATCTGGCTCCAGAGCCAGGAATGCGAATCCAGCTCTAGCATTTACCAGCTGTGACTTGACTTGACTTGACTTGACTTAACTGTGACTTTAGTTAACCACTCTGTGGCTCAGTTTCCTCAAAGCTTGTCCTGCCTACAAAGTCTCTTTGTAATTCCACTTTACTTTCTACTCCCATAGAACTTAATAGTCTGTACCATTCATTTGAGACTTATTGTATCCTTTTTTTAACCCTTTATTTTTGTGTATGTCCTATCTCTTCAGCTAGAATCTCTCAAGGGTGGGAACATTGTTTTTATATTTTCCAAGACATTTACAGGACTCTGACCATAGTAGGTACTCTTTAGTTGTTTATCTGCAGTTGTGGTAACTGGATAGTTGGAATGCCTTTATGAAGAAGTTGTGAAGTGCTAAAGACTCCAAAGATTAACCCCAGAGCATAAATATGACTTCATAGACATGTAGATATTTCATGACTATTAATAGTAAAATGAATTTTACCTTTAATTTATTCAACAGGAAAGTTTTACATGATCTTAGTCTTTGAATTTGTAATACACAGGATTTTTATTTTCTATTGACATTAATTTTTTTTTCTTTTGAAAAAAATTCTTGTGTCTCGATATAATCTGTTTTAGATTAAATGGTAACAAAAGCACAATGGTAGCTATAGATTCTCTTAATTTCTAGCTTCTGAGCTGATTTTGATATTTCAAATAGGAGGCTTAGCAAGATGGCACAGCTCTTAATTCTACTGAGAAATAACAAATCACTGCTTGTGACTACTTTTTAAAAAGTATTACCTTTTTTTTTTCTTTGGTGAGGAAGATTGGCCCTGAGCTAACATCGTTGCCAATCTTCCTCTTTTTGCTTGAGAAAGATTGTCCCTGAGTAACATCTGTTCCAGTCTTCCTCTATTTTGTATGTGGGATGCTGCCACAGTGTGGCTTGATGAGTGGTGTGTAGGTCCGTGCCCGGAATCTGAATCCAAGAACCCCAGGGTGCCGAAGCAGCACACACGAATTTAACCACTACACCACCGGGCCAGCTGCAAGTATTACCATTTTTATAGGAAAATAATCACTGTTGGGACCACAAACTATGGTATTTCTATTAAATATTGCAAGCTGGTCTTCATAAAGGATGCTTATTTCGAAAATAGGAGTTTTAATGGTAAAAATAATAAACATAGGAGCCTCCAAAAAATATGAAAAAATATGAAAGGATCTCATAATTACTTCAGCTTCTCTTTTTTTGCCCTAAGAATTTAGGAAAAGATCTTAGTGATAAAATGATGTTTTATCTACTGAGTTTTTGTTTTAAAATTTCAGCATCTGTGGTTGAGGAAGAAAATTCTTTTTCTGAAAACCAGCCATTTCCTTCTCTTAAGATGGTAAGTTCCGTAAGAAAATGAGGGCAAGGCTATTTCATTAATTCTGTTATATCTGAATAATTTATTTTGGTATCTTAAATGGGCACTAAAAAGGCTGTCTCAAAGACAACTTTAATGTAAACTTGTCATCACTGATGCTTTTTAGAGAAAATACGTTCTTGGGTGGTGTACCTATGCTACTTTTTTTTTTTAAGAGAAACTTACCTGCTCAAATGAATAAAAATTCCCACCTCAGTGGGTTAATTTGGTAAGGACAGGAGATTCAGATAATTCTGTGTACAAACAGGAAGGAGAGGGCACAGAAAAAGGGGTGGAAGGGAGATGTAATGATGGGAGAGGCATTTTTACAATATTTAAAACTGTTCCTTAGCTTTTGGAGAGAAATGAAATTCTCCAACCAAAGAAAATAAGTACCCTGGTTACCTAAAATAAGACACAGATTTCAAGAATTCACTCTGAAAAAGTATAATAAAAACTAACATGAAGGTTTAAAAACTAGACACAGTTCATACAAGAATCCCTCTGACAGTATCAGGCAAGCCTGCGTGGATGCCAGACACTCGCCTTGACCATGCTGGTCTGCTTTTGTTCCTACTGGCTCCATTTCCTGACTTCTGCTCTTCTCCGTTGTCTCTTTCTGGTGATGTCAGATACGGTAGGTTTCTTAGGCAAAAATGGATAATTTCAGTTAATCATGATTATTCACCCTACAAAAAGGATGCTACCAGAAAGTCCCTTGTCCTTGCAGTGGACATTGTCCTTGTGTATTTAAAACAGGGTTTGAATAGTTTTTCAGATATTTATGAAGCCCAACTAAATAAAGTCATTCCTTCTAATCCAAAATTCTGAAATCATTTGGTTCTTAGAAATCTCATGATTCCTGGACTTGTGATTTCATAGAACAGAAGAACAGTTAAGAAAAAATTGTGTATCAAAGGTTTGACAACATTTACTTAGCCAAATAAGTTAAACACACACACTCATTTATTCACCTACTTTACCAGCACTAATAATTTAATCACAGGGAAATTTTAAAACCATAAAAAGGCCAAATCCAATCTCAGTATAAAGAAGAATCTTTCTGCAAATTTTTTGTTTAGTAGTCAACACTAATATACACTATTGTCCTTATTTTTCTAATTTTGCATTAGTCCAGTAAAAACGCGACAGGTACATTAAATAAATAAGGCCAAAGATATCAGAGAAGAAAGTCAAAAAGCCCCACAAGAACTTGAAGACAAAATGGTCTAGGTGCTGTACTTTCCCTGCAACTGGTTAGTGTAGACCCAGGGCTAAATCCCAGGTCAGCAGACTCCTGGCTGTGTTCTTACCGCTGTATTATTGTTAGTGTGCTTTTATTCACTGTTATGCAATTATATACCATATATACTATACATGTTAAATTATTTCTAAACTTTTGAAATAAATTGAAGTTAAAAACAATCTGTTTCAAATTCATTTTGTCCCAAGTATGTTTATATATTTGCCTGGCCTTCGTGTTTGTTTGAAGACTAAACAAGTCAGCTCTTTGTACATTAACATTCAAGCTTCATATTTTCAGTTTGACTTTCTAGTTTTGCTGCCAAAATGATCTTTTGCAAAGTGTTGAGATAATTTGGTTGAGATAAATTGACACCTTATTATTTGTTCATTTATATAGAGATAGCCTAATTTATGTATGAGCTTCAGCATAATCTTTCATTTGGAGATAACATCTTAAGCATCTCCACCTTTGAAACAAGCTAGAAATCACGGTTTTTCTTATAACTACATCTTAGTATCGTAGATTGACAAAGCTGAATGCAATTCAGAAAACATAACAAATGTCTTCTTAAATTCATGAGGTTGCTTGTCTTATTACAGCTCACTTTGGATGTTCAGTAGTGATGGTGAAAGGATTTTAGGTTAAGGATTCATCTTTGTGGTAGTAGTGATCAGTTAACCACAGATGTTGCCTAAGACTACTGCTTTTGCTGTTTAATTTCTTTTGACTTTCTTATTTAGCTTAATCATTAACCAGGTTGTCAGTTTTGGGGTATGAGAAGAGATAGTGGTTTATGCTGAGAGTACCTAACATTTTGTCCTTACTAGTGATATGTTTTCTTAGATTGCTTTTTGTAATAATTTTTTTCCTTTTTTTCTTCTTATTCTACCATTCATCTCACCAAACACAAAACAAAATTTACCACCAACAAACAAAACTCTAGGTTTTAGAGTCTTTGCCAGAAGACGTAGGGTTTAATATAGAAATAAAATGGATCTGCCAACAGAGGGTAAGTAATTCTCTATGTAACACACTCTTCTCCCTCCCTGTTTCTTTAAATGCATTCATTCCTATCTCTTCATTTTAGTGGGATAAGTGAGACTAAAATCTTGTTGTGGCTTCCTCCAGCAAGCACAGTGCTTGTTGGGCCTTTTATTAATAAAGCATATCTTACACTTATACTAACATGTGAGTACTTGAAATAGTGATGAATGTATTATAGTAGAAATTTCGGTTTACGTGTCTCATGTGAGCATTCATATAGATTGTCTCTGGGCGTACTTATAAAACGTACGGTGAGAACTCTCTGGACAGTCAGAACTTTATAACTCTGCTTAGTTTTTGTTTTCTTATCCCCCATCTAAACATATATTTTAAATAATTTCCTAAGCAGTTTTCTGTTAAGTGGCAGTAGCTAGTAATAATTAACCAGGAAAAGAAATTTCTGGATATATTTTAAATCGCTCCCAGACTTAGTCACTCTTTTGTTCAACAATATATATTGAAAAGCTGCTATGGGCCTGGCATTTTCTGGGTGCTAGAGTCGAGTAGTGAACAAAACAGAATGAAACCTTACCTTCCTGGAACTTACATTCTAGTCGAGGAAAAGAGTTAACTATTGAATGTATCAGATGGGGATGTGTGTAAACGGGTGGGATGTGTGCTAAGAGGGTTGGTTGGGGTGGGGGGCTGTAGGAAGTAGTTAATTCAAGTATCATGATTGGGCAATCAGAACAATATCTTGGAATTTGTTTTGGTCAGAATAATCTGTAACTGCCCTGAAATCATGCCTTCTAAGTAGCTATTTATGATACGCTGGTTCTGGTTAACATAGTAAGTGCTCATCCAAGGTTTTCTTAATAAGTGATTTTTAGTTTTCTGAGCTTTTAGATTATTTTAACAACTAATATTTAAAACATTTAATATTTGAATCTCAGCAGGGTTCTTGGTATCTTAGCTATATTTAGAGAATTATTTTTATTATTTGTTGAGAGTACTTGATATGCCTGAGACCCAAAGAATGAGATCTTTAACTGATAATTCATAATTACCAGGGGTCTTTTGTAATGAGTTAGCAAGTGAAGTGGAGTCCTTTGGTCCTTTAGTTTATGAAGATTATATAAAAATATTTTAAAGTCATAGTAGATTGCAAATTTCCAGAGTTTTAGCTTTTACTTTAACCTTAATTTATTAAAGCAAAAGTATATTGATAGTATAATCACTTTGTATATAAGTTCTCTATACTTGAATTATGATAGTTGCACCGTCACTAAGTGGCTATGTGGTCTCGGGCAAGTTAATTTTTTCAGGCCTCATCTGTAAAATAAGAGTTGGACTAGATGTTTTCAAAATTTTTTCCAGCACTGTGATTCTAGGGTATTTAATGACTTTAGTTTTCCTATTTTATTTCTTCCACACAGGATGGAATGTGGGATGGTAACTTGTCAACATATTTTGACATGAATCTGTTTTTGGATATAATTTTAAAAACTGTCTTAGAACATTCTGGGAAGAGGAGAATAGTGTTTTCTTCATTTGATGCAGATATTTGCACAATGTGAGTAATATTCAGTGTTTTTCTCCCATACTCTTAGACTGTAGCTAGGACTTAGGGTACAAAGGTCATGATTGGAAGTGAGGAAGTTGCCCAGACTTCACCTTTGATTTTCCTCTCAGTCAGGTTATATATATTCTCACATCTCTTCAGGACTACCTGCTGGGATGCCCTCCACTCCTGTCAGCTCCACACCCACTGGGTCCTAGCACCTCATGCCCTGGGTTTCATTTTACAGGCATGTCACATCCTCCTTACCAAATTATAAGCCCTCAAGGGCTTTCTTGTTGCCCATTTCGGGGACTATTTTAGCTCTTGTGTAGGATAATTTAAAAGAAAATTTTTTTTACTAAAAGGCAATACGTGTTAATGGTGGTTACATCTCAGTAATAGGATTATGGGTTTTTTGTTCGTTTGTTTTAGTATTTTCTAAAATTTCAAAACAATATAATTACCTCCCCGGTGAAACGTATCTTTAAAATTGTCTTTCTTAGGGTTAGGCAAAAGCAGAACAAATATCCCATATTATTTTTGACTCAAGGAAAGTCTGATATTTATCCTGAACTCATGGACCTCAGGTCTCGGACAACCCCCATTGCAATGAGCTTTGCACAGTTTGAAAATCTGCTGGTAAGTTATATTTGAATTTTTTAATTTTAATTTTTTAAAATGTTTTAGAGCAGTAGTAAATAAAGTTTTATGTTACTTTACACCTCTGATTTTTTAGTTTTGACCTATGTATAACAAGCAGATAGCTCTACCTAAAAATGAGGATATTAGGGGCCGGCCCAGTGGCGTAGTGGTTAAGTTTGTGGACTCTGCTTCGGCAGCCTAGGGTTTGCATGTTCAGATCCCGGGCGCGGACTTGCACAATGCTCATCAAGCCATGCTGTGGCGGCGTCCCATATAAAGTAGAGGAAGATAGGCACGGATGTTAGCCCAGGGCCAATCTTCCTCAGCAAAAGAGAGGAGGATTGGCAAGAGATGTTAGCTCAGAACTAATCTTCCTCATGAAAAAAAAATATGAGGATATTAGATCTCAGAATGAAAAGCAGTTAAATGAACAACAACAAAAAAATTTTCTTGCCGGCCTAGGTTAAGTAAGGTTTATAGTTTAGTTTTCTGAGTGAATTTTATGAATCATCTAAAACGGTTAGACTGTAAACTTGTTTGATAAAATAAATTGTAAGAAAAAATTATAACTTTTTTTTCCCAGCCCACTCTACTTTGGAGAGCACTGATCTAGAGCATGACCATTTAGCATTTGCAGTTCATGAGTTACTTTTCCATGAGTAACTTATTTTTCTTCTTTTAGGGGATAAATGCACATACTGAAGACCTGCTCAGAAACCCATCCTACATTCAAGAGGCAAAAGCTAAGGGACTAGTCATATTCTGCTGGGGTGATGATACCAATGATCCTGAAAACAGAAAGAAATTGAAGGAATTTGGAGTTAATGGTCTAATTTATGATAGGTATTTGTTTTTCATAAAAAATTTTTAGGGAATGCTAGGAAAAAAAGTAGTTTTAATCTTATAAAATTAAAAATAATATTAAACTTAGTTAAGTTAAAATTCTGTAGTTCAGCCTGAGGTTTATCTTGCCATTTGTTTGTCGGCAGAATTTTTCTAGCTTTAGAGTATACCACGATCGCTTGGGAGCTTGTTAAAAAGTCAGATGACAGGGCTCTAACCCAGACGTGTACTGAGTCATCTTGGGGTTGGGGTGGCTGTCTGCCCCAGACCTCTTCTCTGTCTACACCAACTTTCTTGGTAATCTCATCCAGTTTTTTGGCTTTTCATATACCTGTATATATTCCCAAATTTTTATATCTCCAGGTCAGACGTTTTCTCAGACCTCTAAACTTTTGTATCTGGGGCCGGCCCCATGGCTTAGTGGTTAAGTGCACGCGCTCCGCTGCTGGCGGCCCGGGTTCGGATCCCGGGCACGCACCGACGCACCACTTCTCCGGCCATGCTGAGGCCGCGTCCCACATACAGCAACTAGAAGGCTGTGCAACTACGACATATAACTATCTACTGGGGCTTTGGGGGAAAATAAAAAAAAAAAAAAAAAAAAATTTAAACTTTTGTATCTGGCTACCAACACCTGTTTTTCCTAAGACTTCCTGATTTCAGTGTAAATGACAACTCCATCTTTCTAGTTTCTCAGGCCAAATCCTTGGAGTCTTTCATAACTCAGTTTTGTTTTTTTTTGTGAGGAAGATCAGCCCTGTGCTAACATCTGCCAACCCTCCTCTTTTTTTTTTTGCTGAGGAAGACTGGCCTTGGGCTAACGTATGTGCCCATCTTCCTCTACTTTACATGGGACGCTGCCACAGCATGGCTTGCCAAGCTGTGCATTGGTGCGCACCCGGGATCCTAACCGGCGAACCCCGGGCCGCCACAGCGGAGTGCGCGCACTTAACCGCTTGCGCCGCCCAGCCAGCCCCTCTGTTTTTTATCTCATACCCCAAATCCAGTGAGACAAAATCTTGTTGATTCTATCTTCAAAACATATCCTGAATCTATCCACTCACCACATTTACTGTTGTCACTCTCTGCTAAGGCACCTCATTTCTTAGTTGGATTATTGAAGTAGCCTGCTCACTGATGACTGCCGCCACCCATCCCTCCCTGCTCTCTATTCTCAGCACAGCAGCCTGAGTGAGCCTGTTAAAACCCAAGTCAGATCATGTTGCTGCTTAAAACTCGCACAGTTTCTGTGTCACCTAAAGTAAAATCCCAGGTCCTTCCAAGGCCCTGTGTGGGCTGATTCCCATCCCATTCCACTCTCCACCACTACCCTCTTTCCTCTTTCCTCGACCCTCTTTCCCTCCCTGACCTCTTCTCCTACAGCTTTCCTGCAAGCCACCCCCACTTTGGCCTCCTGCTGTTTCTCTTCAGGAAAGACTGAAATGTCATCTTCTCAGTAAGACCTTCCCTGAATATCCTAATTCAAATAACAACCTCTGCTCAGAGTGTACTTCCTGACTTTTCTCCATAGCGTTCACCACCATCTGATATACCCAGGTACATATTATATTTTACGTATTTCTATTCTCCCTGACCTTTCCCAACCCCTGCCTCCACACACACACACAAGCTCCCTGGGGGCGAGGCTCTTTGCCTGTTTCATACACTGTACACTGCTGTATCTCCAGAGGTCACAACAATGTGGGATACACAGTAGGAGCTCACATATTTGTTGAACAGATCTTTTTCTTTTCTTCTTTTATAAGCTCCCCAGGTGTTTATGATGTAAGTTTGAGTGCCACTAACCTAAGAGATGAAGTTTGCTTAGCATAAAGAAATTTGGGGTTAGAAGCGATGTCATTTACTCTGCTGAGGGATTAGCAGGCTTATTAATGCTTGAGCAGCATTATACAAAGAGTAAGTGATAAAATTCTTACCAGGCCTGCTTTAAAGAATACTTTTCTGGGATTTAGTTCATATTTCTGTTCTATAAAGTTATATCATTTTCATAATAAAGGTGTGTTTTTCGTTATTTTGTCTGAATTAGTCAGGTTTTAAAATTGCAGCCCAGATAATGCCTGCCTTCCTTTTTAACTATTTGTTTAGTTTTGCGTTAAGCAGCAAGTGATTCATAGCTCTTTTTAATAGACATTTCTACCTAACTAAAGGAAAATTAAAATTTTAAATTAACAATTTGAAGGAAGTGCTGGCTTTAGCAAAATTTTGAAGAATATTTCTTTAAGGACGAGGAAGGAATGATTGCAGATATTTTCAGGCAAGGAAAGTGTATTGTGAGATTATACCATGTACAGCTTTGTGGGATATACAAATTTTAGGCAGATGCTTCATCTCAACGGCCTTCCTTGATTGGAGCCAAATACGGACATGTGATGGAGAACAGGAAGATACTGTGTGATATAAAAGGCCCCGAAGAAAGTGAGTGCTTCCTGGCCTGGGGTCAATAAGGATAATTTTAAAGCAGCAGCATTGCCATGAATTTTGGAGGGTGATTAAATTCACTTTGACAGGATTTGCGTTTTAGGCAGAGGTGAGAGCATGAATGGGGCAGGGCTCTGTTGAAGATGTGGAGGATGTTGAGAACACAGCCCAGCAGTGGCTCCTGCTAGGGTCTGACAAGAGGGGCGGTGCATTGTGTTAGAGTTGGTTTTTACCTTTGAAAGTCTTTATTTAATTCTAATCAAAGAACTACGTGTATAACTATATATACATAGTTTAAAAAATCAAGTAGTCTACAGGGCTTACGATAAAAACCACCAGTCCCCTATCCCTGTCCCTTTCATTGTCTCTAGCTGAGTTCCTATGCCCTAATTTTTTTTAGCTGTTTCTTCTGGTACTTAATGTGCTTGTGCTATTATTTTTTTCATTATCAAATTTAGACATATAAAAGGTTTTGAATGATTAGTGATTCAGAGCCTTGGATTCATTTTACATTGGAGAGTGTGATGAGAGTGGGCGTTTTTAGTTTATCAAAACTATTTTGTTCTTTTACAAAGGCATTAACACAGTAGATTTTACAGTTAATCATAGTTTTGTGATATATTATTTCATATACCACTACATTTGATTTGCTATTTGGGGATTTCTGCATTTATGATAATGAGCAAGAATGGCCTTTAATTTACCTTTCTCAAATGGTTGTCTAATTTTGGTATGGGTACCAAGTACCTGCCTCATACAGTGAATTGGGCAGTGTTCCCTCTATTTATAAAAAATTACTGTGCTCAAATGACTTTCAAAATACAGTAACAGACACCACCTTTAAGGTAAAGAACATCATCCTTCGATTTGAAGTCCCTTGTGTGCCTCTCCCTAATTCTATTCCCTTATCTCCTCCCTCAGATATAACTGTTTATCAAATTAGTATTCTTTTTAAAAATTTTTTAAATTCCTAATTTCTATCAGTAAACAATATACCATTTAGTTTTGCATGGCTTTAAACTTTTTAACTTTTTTTCCACTTGTTATGATGTTCCTAAAATCAGTCCATTTGTTGCATGCAGCTATAATTTATTCATCTTCATGGCTGTATAATATGCATGGCTGTATGTCTCTACCACAATTTATTCTGCTATTTGAGAAGGCTTAGGTGATTGCCGAGTTTTCGATATTACGTAATAGTGTCTCCTAAAATACGTGTGTAAAGTTTCTCTAGGGTAATGATTTTCAAACCTTTTAGACGCCAACCCAGTTAGAAATGCATTTTACATTGCAACCTAGTGCACGCAGAGCTATGTATATCTACCAATGTGTACCTAAAACAAAATTTTAAAAATAATGCCCCTTGGATATTTTTATTCGTATATGTACTTTTTAAATGGTAGTTTATTGCACCACTGGCCTTTATCTTTTTAAATGCTAGTTTTAACTTTCTGAACTGATTTGCAACCCCACTTGGTCTCTAGCTCAGCATGATAAGGCATGTGTTTGTGGGTCAGGCATTGGAAGTACAGCAGGAACATGGTCACGTGGAATGGGCTGTTCTGTGTTTCCTGGTTCTGTGCTCATTGTAGCCTGCCACCAGTTCTCAGGAGTAGCCTAACGCATAATAAACCTGTCAGGTAGAGTGGAAATTCATCAACACATGGTTAAGACAAACCATATTTAAGTAAGACTCTGGTTCAGTCTCACCAGGACACTCCATCCTTAGGTTGCAAAGCTGGTAGAGTGGCAGTGGCCCTCTTGGAATGATAGCCGTTAGCACGCCTTCTTTTTCACTCAGACTGCTCCAGTACAGACTGGTTGACTTCTTTGGGCAAAACTGTCGTCCTGAGTGGTGACCGCTCCCTCACAGTTCCTGTGTCAGAGCTCCTGTTTCCGATAGTCCAAATCCTTTTCTCTCTTGTTTTACTGTCTTGTTTTCTCATCTTTATTTTTATGGAACACATCCTTCATTATCTTTTTGAGAAAGGAGGACATGGAAAGTAAATGTTTTTGAGGTCTTGCATGTCTGGAAGTATCATGCCCAGGGATAAAATTTCATGTTAGAAATCATTTTACTTTAGAATTTTGAAAGCATTTCTCCATCACCTTCCCGATTCCAGTGTTGCTGTTGAGGAGTGTGAAACCGTGTTGACTCCTGTTCCCTCATATATCATTTCTTTATTTCCTCTCTGGGAGCTTGGAGAGCCTTCTTTTTGTCACCAGTGTTGTAAAATTTCAGAGATGGGTCTTTTTGTGGGTCTGGTTTCACCCGTTGTGCTGGGCCCATGGTAGCCCTTTTAGTCTGTTGATATATGTCCTTGACGATGCAGAAGATTTTGTGCATTATTTCTTCAATTTTTGTCCCTTCCATTTTTCGTGGGGTTTTTTTTTTTTTTTTTTCTTTTTATAGAACTGCTTTTGTTTGTGTATTATACACTCTCAGGCCAAACTTCTAATTTTTATCTTTTCTCCTGTTTTCTTTGTTTTTTTGCTCCACTTTGAAAGATTCCTCAACCTTATCTTCCACCCATTCTGTTGAGTTTTTCATGTCCGTTACTGTGTTTTTAATTTCCAAGAACTGTCTTTTTTCTTTGAAATGCTCTTTTTTCTATAGATCTATATAATATCCTGTTCTCATTTGATGCAAGTACTATTTCTCTGAAGGCATGAAAGGACTTTTTTTTTTGTCTTTTTGGGATTTTCTTCTATTTTGCTCACTATCTTAGATGTTAGAAGCTTTCCTCAGATGTTTGGAAATCCTTAGCCGCTTCTTATGATAAGGAATCAGAATCTACAAAGCTTGTTGGAAGCTCTGAGTGTGTGCATGGGGCTTGTTGACTAGGATGTCATGATGGGGTGATCTGGGGGGCCTGTTTGGTCATACCTCTGATGTCAGTAGATTGATAACTTCAGTTTTTGGCTGATCAGATTCCTCATAGAAGAATCTATATATTCTACCTAGAGGATCCAGGTCTGGCTGCCTTGGAGCTGGGGCAGGGAAGAGACCTGGGGAAGTGGGCATGCCTCTGTGTTTAGCATTTGTTCTGTGTGTGTACTGTCTCTGATTCGCCTGTGCTGCTGGTGGTTTTGTAAAATGCCCAAACTCTCACCTGGTCTTCTTGTCCTCCGTTCCAAGAGATTTCCTGTTTAATTCTTGAAATAAACCTCGCGCGGGGGGTGGGGGGGGGGCAGCCTCTGCAGCAGGGAGGAGGAGGGGGAAGGGAAATGCTTACTGCTGCTAGAGCCTTACCCTGCCTGTTTCAGCCCCTCTCCCTTTCACTCCAGTTCTAGAGGAATTTGGTGCTGCTTCTAACTGAGCCTTTCTTTTTTTTCCACTACTGGCTTGTGATTTGGCCTTTTCCGTTCTGCTAACTGAAATACTTTTTATTACTTATCCATCTGTTTTCCAGCTTCCAAAATTTTGTTGCTGTATCTCTTTGGTTTTTCCTCATACTGGTGGATTTTTTTCTTAATCGCTTTATTTTAGTTTTAATGGCATATAGGGAGAGACTGAAGTTAGATGCTTCTATTCAGTCTGATACTTTGACCCAGAGGTCACTTTTCATTCTCTTATATATGTCTTTAATTAACAGAAAGTCTGTTTTAATAAAGTCAAATATTTAATGGAGTCAATACATTTTTTTATCTTGTTTAAGAAATTCTTTCCTACTGTGATGTCATAAAGATTCTCTTGTAGTGCCTCATATAAGTTGCCTGGCTTTCACATTTAGGCATGAAAGGCCATCCTTTCTCTGCTGATGGGCAATGCCAGTGCTGCCATCGTCACATGGCGCTTTTTCTGGGCTCTCAACTCTGGATTCCTCTGCCTGTACTACACAGCTTTAGGATAATTCTCACACTGGTGAGCAGTCCTTCTCATCTTGATCTTTAGTGCTTTGTATTCAGAACTGTATGAATTCCAGCTCTGCCTCTTAATAGCTTCCCATCTGTAAAATAAGGCATTGCCCATTGATTGACTTGGAGAGAAGATACTTGAAGAATCACTAGTAAGGTACAGATTTTATTTTTTGTTTCAATTGCTTTTTAATCAGCTCTTCTGCATCAGGGGCACAAAAGGAAATGCTGCTCTTCTGGATTATTGGAAAGATTGGGGAGAAGAGAAATATTTTTAAATAGAACTGATGCTTGCATCTTAAAAAAAAAGGACTGTAATATGGATGTTTCCAGCATTCTGTAAACAAAGTCTCCTGAAAAGGTTAAGTCAGACAGGTCTCAAATAAACCATAAAATTACACTATTTTATGTGTTTTGTGTTTGTTTCATCATAGGATATATGATTGGATGCCTGAACAGCCAAATATATTCCAAGTGGAGCAGTTGGAACGCCTGAAGCAAGAATTGCCAGAGCTTAAGAGCTGTTTGTGTCCCACTGGTAGCCGCTTTGTTCCCTCGTCTTTGTGTGGTGGGGAGCCTGACATCCACATGGATGCCAACGGCATTGATAACGTGGAGAGTGCTTAGTTTTTATTGGGCAGAGGCCATTGTGGGGCATGCACTGCTGTTCTGGGTATTCACTTTTCATCGTTGAAGCGTTGTTTTTCTATGCCTTTTAGGTTTCTTGGTCCAATGAAGCAATAATGAAGTATTTTACTATTTCACTACTGTTCTTGATAGAATTTCAAGTATGCTATTTAAATCACTTGGCCAGGTATAATTACCAGTCAGTCTCTTTACAATGAGAAAATTTATTGGTTGGTAAATATTTTAAACTAAATATGTAAATGTATACTCTTAAACAAATGTTCGTTAAAAGCATAGCACTTTGAAATTAACTATATAAATATATCATATTTACACTTCTTACAGCTTTTCATTTGATCAGGCCTGATATATTTAGCACTTGAGGAACATGACTATGCATAATTATACCTGACCATGGAAGAAATAAGTACCTCAAATGCATGCGTTTGCACTGGTGATTCCAACTGCACAAATCGTTGTGCCATCTGTGTATATATGTATTTTTTACATGTTACATGCACATATACCATTTCATTCAGTATGAACTTTGAGGCTGCTGCTGTTTTCCCACGTAACCAAACCAACACCTGTGTAAACAGCCTGGAGGTGATCCTTAAAAACTTGTTTCATAAGTCTTTCAAAAGTTGTTTGGCATAAATGTTAAAATTTCAAAATGCTGCAGGGTAATTTAATGTATAAAATATTAGAAGTATGTATTGCATATTTAGTAGAGTAGATCATAATGTATAGATTCTGTTCAATGCATGCTTTAGGTTTTAAGCATGAGATTGTACATGTTTACTGTAAGTCCTTGCATCTGTGGTGCTAGGTGAGTGTGAGAAGGTGTCAAGGACTGGAGATATTTTGTTGCCTAAAAAAAGCCTGTTTGTAGGCATTTTGAATATGCTTGTTTTAAGTGTCTCTCACTACCTATTACACACAGTTGCTTTGTGGGTTTGTTTTGTGTGTGTGTGTGTTGCACAGTCTCCATGCAGAAAAATAAATGTCCTGAATTCTCATATTGGTATTTTTTATTGGTTAATGTATATCATGCATGTAATTTATTTAGAAATGTAGAAGATCCTACTAAGTGTATATGCATGTTTTTAGGATTATTCTAAGGTTTCTTTCATTAGAAGCAGATTGTTTTGGCATAACTGTAACTTAAGAATGAATGTTAAATAAAATACACAGATTTATTTTCTTCATTATAAAATGTAATTTCAAGAAGGTGTTACTTTTGTAGAGTTGGTTCTATAATATTACTATGAGAAATTGGAATTTAGTATCTACCCTAAAGGGACGGCTCATTTGCATTTACATTTTACTGCATCTTCTTTTCACTAGGTGGTTCATTCATGTATTGACATATTTTAGTAGTAGCTGAGAACCTAAGACTTGGAATTACATGTTGTATCTTTTTATTTTTTAAGCCAAGCAATGCAGTTTTGGTCAGATCTTAATTGTGTAAAGATAGGCTTTGAAATCCTATGGTATTGTGTGTGTAACACTGATATTTAATGGAAAATAGTTTAGGAAATGGAGTCTTCTGCAAGGGTTCTATATACTTTTCCCATGTTGAATGAGATTTTCCAGCACTTTGCTGTGAATTAGGCACTTTTAGAAAACTTCTGAAAAAATTCGTTTTCTTCACCTGCAGACCTTTGTACAATATAAATACCATTATGTGTGGTAACTTAATCGTACGTGCACATTTCTAGGCCTATTTGTTTGCTCCTCCTCTACACCTTCCCAGTTCCATGTTGAAGACTCTGCAGATCAGAAAGGGAGAGAAGAGAGGATGAGGAAAGGAGGTGATGGGGGGTGTGGAGTTTTCCTGAACAGTGTAATTTGCTGAGAAGAGCTTACAGTGACTGCTTATGAAACAGACAGAACCTCAGTGCTCACTTTCTTTCCTTCTCTTCCTCACCTCACAAACCAGGATTAGTATTCATTAAAACATAACAAGCCATGGCTCCCCGTTTTTATAGGACTAAATCTGGGCTTCCGTATCACTAGCTGTTGCCCTGTACACTCTGCTGTGGCCACACTGTACCCATGCTAGGCCCTGGCCACACCACGTGCCTCCAATCTCCTTGTCTGTAGCCATGTTCTCCCGGCCTAGAAGCTCTGTCCTCCCCACACACGCTTTCTCCCTGCCAGACTCATTTCTCCTTGAGCCATCGACCTCTCTCCCCTGAGCCCTTGCTGAAACTCCTTCAGGAGGGATGGAGCCATCTTTTGTACTCCATAGCCGTATGTTGATACCTTGATCCTGCCGTGCATCTTAGTACGTTCTAGGTAGGCATGGTTGATGTTGGTCTCACCTACCAGGCTGTGGGCTCTTCAAGGACAGGGGCCTTGTCTTACCCATTTTTATTTCCACGGTGCATGGAACATAGTAGAAAATAAATGTTGGAATTATTGGGATAATATAATTTGTATCAAATGTCCTTTTGAATTAAGAGATTTAGTTATGTTTACCAAGAATGTGGACTTTGAATTGGTTTACATTTTGACAATTGGAACAGTTTATTGGTTTCAGTTTTCAATGTAGAGGTATATTGTTAAATTATTTTTTGTATTTTCTGGAAATTGAGTGAATTGTTTGATAAAATGCTGCCATTGTTCTCTGGTATTTTCTACTCTCTGGAATTATGTACTGTAACTGACTGGATGTAAATGTGAGGAACCCCTCTCATTCCTGTGTGGGTAGTGCCTGGGGGCTACCACAGCCACCCATTTACCTCACTCCCATTGTTTCTTGTGACACTTGCCTTTCTTCTGCCCTCCAGACACCACGCTCACACCTACCTCAGTACCACTTTCCTTGTCTGAAATGCCTTCTCTGTCTTCTCTCGGTGTCCAGCTCAGGTGCCACCTCCTCCATAAAACTTCCCTCAGCTTTTGATCAGAATCATGATGCAGACAAGTGCAGACAGCCTCTAAGTCTCACTACTTCATTTTGCAGCTGGGGTAATAAACCCAGAGAAGTTAACTGACTTACCAGGCTGGGACTAGAACTGGGTTTTGTGACTCCTAATCCGGTGTTCGTAAACTACTCTGCCGTCTGAATTCTTGTGGCATTTATTAGCATATGCTTTCTTAGAGTCCGGCTTACTATGTGCCTGTTCTATTTCCCTAATAAGATTGTAAGCCCCTTAAGGGCAGGAACTTCTTTGCCTTCTGTCACTACTATAGTATTCTATACTTAGTTATGAACTAGATAAATAAATGGTGGTGGCAACAATCCTAGTTTCCTAACTCAGATTGTTTCACAGTATACGTACAGTTTTGTGTAGCGTGCTTGGCTGTATTTGTCTGGAGCGTGTGTGCATGTGTGTTTGCATGTTTACATGTGGAATTCTCTGCCGTGTTGCTTGGGATCACATATTTGATGGGTTACCATAAACTGATTTTCCACTCCATGCTCAATGGGGACAATTACGGGAATAAGTGGAAGATAAGGTACAGTTTTCCCCCCAGACCTGGTTGCCTCTTCCTGGGGCAGTACACCTAAAGCCTGCAGCCAGTGGCCTGGTAGTGAAGAAGGTGCTGCCTTGGATAGGACTTGTGTGACCTGTGGGGAGACTGTCTCATTGGTCCCAATGGACTATCATTGTCCTATGTGCCTTGGCTGTTTCTCTTCACAGCTTGACTGCGTCTTGTCTTTCCTAGTATTACTGGTTTGGTGCTCTAGGTTGACAGTGGAATCCTGTTAATTTAGATTTGGTTGCAGCTGATTTACTCTTGTGGATTTTAAGTTGGATCGTGTACTTTTTGGTAGAAAGCAAAGTGTGTATATTAGAAACATTGCATTACTTTGGTGTTCATCAGTGGAAAGTCATTCAAATATAGTCTCATAGTGGGTTTATATAGTTTGAGAAATAGATTTGAAGTGTTTAAAGTGCAAGAGAGCATATGATTAAGATCACGTGAGTATGTGTTGGAGGTAAGGAGGAGAGATCGTGGGTTGGAACAAAGACTTCATAAAGCTTTCAGTCCCTTACAGAATGGGGTAGAGGTCAGGCTAGTTGTGAAGCCAGTTTGGGGCACAGCCTTTGTAAACTCAGGACCAGGGTAGTATTTGTGGTGTGTTCAGGGAGAATGAAGGAGCCATCTGACAATGGAGAGGGTATTTTGAATATCAGAGGCTTTGCTCCCTTGTAGGAGATAAAGTTTATTAATGATTTTAAAGGGAAATGACATTAAAATGAAATGTACTTTAAAATAATGAAGAAATTAGTGTTAGTATAGGAATAATGAAAGAAGTACAGAGATTAGTTTGTCTAATCCTCTACTAAATTGATCCAAACATACGTCTATCTGTTTCCTCAGAAAACAGAAATGCAGATGGGGTGGGTGAACTTGTGAAACTTACTTGCAACCCAGACTATGTAATTTCCGAGGAAAACTAAAAGCCTAGTAAAAGTTCCATGGCATCCCATGGTTTTAAATGTCTCTCTCCACCACCCACACCTCTCCCGTAAGCTCACACATCCAGCTGTCTGCCCACGTCTCCATGTGAGGTCTAATGGGCATCTCACAATGAATGCACCTCAACTCAGCTCTTTGTCTCTCCTTCCACCAAACCTCCCATCTTACCTCCTCCAGTGTTCTGTCTTGTTAAGTGGCACCTGGGAGTCTTCCATGATTTTTCTGTTACTGAAGACTTGTGATTAGTATAATCTCATATTATGATATGTAACAGGTCAGTTGCCCATTTGTTCTTTTTCAATTTTTAAAAAATTCTTCCATATATTATTTTAATAATGTGAGAATCACCTTATCCAGTGCCAGAAAAGTCCCCTTGAGATTTTGATCATTGTTGGATTTATTTTCTAGATTAATGTGTGGGAAGGATTAATGTTTTAAAAATATGAAGTCTTTCTATCCAGAACACAGTGTGTGTCACCATTTATTCAGAATTTTTACATCTTTTTAAAGTTTATTATACTTTATACTATACTCTATACTTTTTAAAGTTTATTTCTATATTTTTAAAAACTACTTCTCTTAGGAATTGTATTTCTAAAATTCCTATTACATTTCCTTAAATACATTCTTCTTCACCAATAATAAGCACTTAATTTTTGTTTCTATATCTTTAGCTACTTTGGTGAATTCACTAAGTCTAAAAAGTTTTGTTGTTTAAGTCTGAGATTTTCTAGATAGTTGATTATATTTTCTGCAAATGCATTTTTCTAATTTTTAATAACAGCTCTTTCTTTATCGTGTCTTATTTCATTAGCTAATAACGGTTGTAGGCATCCTTGTTTCCTTCTTGACTGTCATGGGAAATAAGTATGATGGCTGCTGAAGTTTCTAGTAGATGACCTTTATCAAATTAAGGAAATTTCCTTTTTTCTTAGTTTCCTAAAAATTCTCTTCCTACTTGCCCCGCAAAGGATAGGTTTTGAATTTATCCACTGAGTTTTTGAAGATTTAGGAAATAATCATAATTTTTCATTTATCTGTTAATTTTAATGGGGGGAATGATGCTAAGATATTTTCTAATGTTCTCATATTGAATGTTACCCTTCAATAACTGGTGTAAAACCTATTTATGAATATTCTTTTAACACTGATTTACTAATTTGTTTAGGATTTATTATCTACGCTCATAAATGAGATTGACTTAGTTTTCTTATGCTATTTATGTCTAGTTTTAGAGACCATGAGGATAGCCTTATAAAATGAGTTAAGTAGCTTTTCATGTTTTCCTGTCTTATGGACCAGTTTATGTAATGTGAGAATCATCTGTTCATTAAAGATTTGATAGACTCTCCTATAAAACTATGTGCATATTTTCAAGTGTTTTTACTGCCTTTACAGTTTCTTCTTTAGTTATACCCTGTTCATGTTCCATAGCTTTATATTAAATTTATATTTCCTTGGGAAAATCATTCAGTTTCCCTAGATTTCAAAAAATTTCTTGTATGTAAAGCTATGTGTTTTATTTAGCAGGAGTGTGTGTGTGTGTGTGAGTATCTTCCTAGGTGTGACCACTTTTAGTATTTTCTTTGGGGTAAGGGGGTGTATTATTCTTGATTAGATTACCAAAGAACCTTTTTTTTTTTTTAAACTAGGCTCTAGTGGTATTGAGCATTGTTTTTACTGTTTAATTAATTGCCACTTTTAAATTTAGTTTTTAAAATTCTACCTAATTTAGATTTATTTTGTACCTTTTCTTGCTTCTTGAGTTGACCTCAGCATTAAATACAGTCTGGTTCTATAACAGTGGAATGATAAAGTTGACTTTGGGGAAATACTGTTTTTTTGCGTGTGTGTGTGTGTGAGGAAGATCGGCCCTGAGCTAACATCTGCCAATCCTCCTCTTTTTGCTGAGGGACTGGCCCTGGGCTGACATCCATGCCCATCTTCCTCCACTTCATATGGGATGCCGCCACAGCATGGCTCGACAAGCATTGCGTCGGTGCGTGCCCGGGATCCGAACCGGCGAACCCGGGCTGCCACAGCGGAGCGCGCGCACTTAACTGCTTGTGCCACCTGGCAGGTCCTGGAGAAATACTGTTTTAATGGAAGTAGAACAAGAAGTTTAATTAAAAAAAACAAATCCATACTCCTTAGAACTGATGTTTCTATCATAATGGAACTATGCACTATATACAGTATAAACCTTATAGGTTCTAGCTAGTGTGATTGAACTAAATTTCCTTATACAGTCATGTGCTGCATAACGATGTTTTGATCAATGACAGACTGCATATATGACGGTGACCCCCTAAGATTAGTACCATAGAGCCTAGGTTTAGAGTAGGCTGTACCTTCTAGGTTTGTGTAAGTATAGTCTGTGATGTTTGCACAACGACGAAATCACCTACCGACGCATTTCTCAGAATGCATCCCCGTCGTTAAGCGACGCATTACTGTATTGTAATTCATTAAAGCATAACCAAAATCAAATATTTGTTGAGGGATTGGGTAGGAGAATAAAGCAGCTTCTGTCTTCAACGTGCTCATTATTTAGTTGAGATAATATATGTTTAAAAAAATGTTTTAAAAAATACAAGATTGTAGCAGTTGTCCAAGAGAGCAATAGAAGGAAACTCACCAAGCTATACTTTAATGCTCGTGTAATGACGGATTAGTGCTACTACTTCCACTTCAGCCAGAATGGCTCTGCTTTGATCTGTTTTATTTCTCCTAGTAGAGATGTGGTTTGAAGATGGGATTCCTTGGCTTAAAAATACTTGAGATGCCTATTAAATATGTAAGTAGAGGGGGGTGTGTCTTGCATTTTGGGTGATTTCCTCAGTGTTGCCTTCCAACTCATTTACTCTTTCACTATATCCAGCTTACTCGGTTTATTGCATTGTAAAGTATATTTTTAAATTTTTATATATTGCATTTTTAAAACTATTGTTCATTTCTGCGATTTCTAGTTGGTTCTTTATGTCTATCTAGTTTTATTTCATTCCTTCTTATTTTTATTAAATGATTTACAGTTCTGTTTTTATTGGAAATGTAACTCCCATTTATCTCTTTAAACATTCCAATCTATTTTATTTTACCCTTTTAGGTCTGTTCTAGAATGGATTCCGGTTCTGATTTTGTTGATTTTATTGGCTGTCTTTCTTAGCATAGGGTTTCCTCATGTGTTTTGGAGTTTGGGTACACAAGATCATGTTTTTGTTTCTTTGCTTCCTTCTTCCACCCTCTCTGATGGTCTTGTGGTTGCTTCTCTTAGGAGCTCCTGGACCTCAATCTGAATCCAGTTATGTGATTGTACCTGGTACTTAATGCCCAGAGGGATACTGGGAACATTGCACCCTACCCCAGAGTCACCACATGGCATCATTTTGATTTCTGGCCAAGGAGATTTTTATGTTCTATTGTTTTTTGCTTTCTCTTTTTGTAGTTTGCCCATTTTTCCTGTGTGTTTGGAGCAAAGATTTGCTTGTTAGTTTGGCATAAATTCACCAAATCATCATACAGTGTTAAAAATTCCCACCTCCCAGAGGACTGTGATGTAGGTTCCTCCTCTCTGAGGGGACCAAAATTAATGTAGTGTGTGTAGTGGAGGTTTGTGGTTCTCCAGCTGTCCAGTACCCAGCTCCTCCTCTTGAGAGTAGCATTTCATTTTGGGGAATTCTCTCTCCCTGTTCGGTATAGTCTTGGGGAGCTGTAAAATAGAGTATCTTCCTTTCTCCCAGCCGAGGACTGGGCACATAAAGAAAGCCAAACCAATTGGACTCTGGACTCTTTCCTGGATTATTACATCTTAATCAGAGCAACCAGAGGATAGAACAAGTGTTTAGACTGTTTCCATTCCAGGGCGAGTTAAGTGGTTTCTGCAGTGAAGTGCATGGAATATTCCTGATTCTTGTTCTTTCTGACCTGACTCTTTGGCCTTCCCTTCAATTCTGTGAGACACCCCTACATCCCTCTAGTAAATTCCTCTCTTCTAATGTTAGAGGCAGATTCTGTTGCTTACAACCAGAAAAACTTGACTGATAGGATATGTGCCCTTACAGATGTGTATGCATCTATAAGCATGTAAATGTTCAAATATAGTTTTTATATACTATGCTTACAGTTCAACAGCTTGCATTTTCTTCACAGTTGTCAGATACTTCATGAACTTAGCGTCAAACAAGAAGCACTTATTAAGTAATTCAACTAGGTTCTAATCTGACGTGGTATGGGGATAAATGAATAAACTAGTAGACTATATCTCAGTTAACCAAACAAGTGGCTTAGTGAATCAGGAGCCCAGCCTGTACTTTTGCTGCCTTGGGAACAGTGTGGCTAGAGTGGCTCTGTCCATCCTCATGAATGTTCTGCTTCCCCTGTTGCCTCTCACCCTTGTCTCCCACCATCCTGAACCAGAGCCCTCCTCTCCTGTCATACTCTTCTACTCACTGTCTCAGAGGGCGCTTATACTCTCTCTTCTTGGTGTCTTTGTTTTCACCATTTTTCTATTATTTCACTTGTCCTTCCTGCAAGACCAGCTCGATGGCCTGAAACCTTTTATGAATACCCCAGCCGCATCGAGGTGCCCTTCCTTTCCCCGCTGAATTCCCAGAGGAGCTGACTGCTGTTCACTTGACTTGCCTTGTTACTTATGTGTCTTGAGTCCAAGATATAAAGGACGATGAGACATTGATGGCATGTCAGGGAGGATTGTCTCAGTGCTTGATACACATGCACCTGCCTTCTGTCTTTTGAGTGCTCATCGTGGCATTATATCCTGAAACTTCTAGCATGTAACTGTCTTCCTAGCATCTCTCACCTCTTCCTCATGGCATGAGGCCCCTCACTTTATACCAGTTTTTCTTGTCTTCCCACCTCTCCTTGGCCCTGGGAATCTTTGTTGCCCCACCAGTAGCTGATGATTGGAGAGGGGACAGCATCATCTACCTTGAGTTAGCCAATGGGTGACAACCAATGGCCAGGTTTTTCTGTGGCTGGTTCTAGTTCTTAAGGAGCCGTCAAAAACTTTGTTGGGGGTTGCATATTGGAGAGAACCGAGGTCCTGCATGTCCTTAACCACTGGAGCCTGGACTTCTGGTCACAGATCTGGCCCTATGGGTGGCCCCTAGGAATGCCTTGTTTACAGTACATAGAGAACTTTTTTCATCTAATAAATGTTTTGGTAGCAAGGAAACTCAGATACTTTAATTTCTGAGAACTAACAAAAGCCAAAATCAGCCTACGTCAATGAGAAGTGGTAATAGTCTCTTGAGAATGCATTTCTCACATGGCCAGGGGCATATCAGCAATCAACAATATCAGCAATATGTTGATATTTAAATATTTAATACTTTTTATAACAAGTGAAATAGTTTCATAATAATGTCATGTAGTTAATATCCATAGGAAGTGAACTGAGCTGAATGTATTAAGTCTCTGGGAAGAGACGAGTTACTAATATTCTGAAGATGAGAATGGTAAATAGCTGCTTTCTACTAAAGACTAACCAGGAAGACAAGATGCAAAAATTGTGGGAAGAGTTTATGTTGGTAGTAAGGAAAGGTTTCCTGTTGTAAGTTATTAAACATGAACGGGTAGCAGATTTTTTTTTCTTGAAGTAGTGGACTACTCCGGGCTGAAATGGATTAAAATCTCATATAACCCATAGAACAAGAGAATGAACAATGACTCAATTTTCTTCTGACCTTATGTGTGAGCCGTTTTCAGTTTCTTTAAAAGTTAAATATACATCTACCCTACAACCGGCCATTCCACTCCTAGTTGTTTACCCACAAGAAATAACAGCCTATGTTCACAGAAAGCCTTTTACATAAATGTTCATAACATATCTGTAAGAGCCCTAAACTGGAAACAACCTGGATGTCCATTAACATGTGAATGGATACAAAAATTGTAGTATATCCATATAATAGAATATTTTTCATTAATAAAAAGGAAGAAACTATCAATACATCAATGTAGATGAATCTCAAAAATAATTTTGCTGAGTATAAGAAGAAAAGGAGTTCGTGCCATGAGTCTATAAAATTCTAGAAAATGAAAACTAACCTACAGTAATAGAAAGCAGATCAGTGATGTAGAGGACTGGGGAGGGAGGAATGGATTATAAAAGCATGAGGAAATTTTGGGAAGTGATGGATATGTTCAGTATCTTGATTGAAAATGCTTGTTTTTTTTTTTAAAAAGTTTACTTTGTACCCCAGCTCCATCTAAATAAAACAAACCAGGTGTGGTGTTTGGAAGATAAACCAGATCTCACAAGAGAGGTCGTTAGAACTGATCCCCAGACCAGAACATGTTGCTGTAGGGTGGAGAGGTATATTCTTTGACTCTCAAGAGAATCTTTTGTGTTCATATAGGGAGGTGAGGGTTGCTCATGTTTGTCTGAGCTGGCTAGCCTGCTTACAAGTGTCATTTGTTGGTGGGGGCAATCACAGAGGGCTTACACCTTTGCCCAAGATATGAACTTTTCTCCCTGCTGGCTCTGCTGATTCCTTTGGGCAGAAAGAGCCCAGGGGCTCTGTTCCTGGAAAGTAGGGGTAGGACAGGAGTCTGAAAAGCATCAGCTTATTGGAAGTTTTAAAAAGCACACTAAAACAAGGATCCAAATCCTATTTGGCTTCAGTAGTTTGGAACCCATACTCTCATACCAAAAGTGAACATAACCTGGGAGATTTCATAAGAAGGGAAGACACCAGTAGGAATCAACTTGTGGGAAAACAATTTTTATTATTTCTGAAGCGATACACGTTCATTATTTTAAAAATGCAAAATAGAGGTAAACAAAATATCCAGAGGTCCACTACCCAAATATTACCATTATTGTAATTTGGTATACTGTATGTATTTCTAGTCTTTCTTTCCCTATGCAAATAGTATGTTTTATTTTTAATAAAATTGTCAATCATACTGTTTTTCATTTTTTGACTTAATATATAATGAAAAAGTGAACTTCTTCCGGAAAGATGGACTAGACATACTTCCCATATTCCTCTTGCTAGTGCAACTAAAACCCCTGAACATTATAGGAAAACCAAACAAAAGACTCAACGGCGGAGAGAAGACAGACTGGCTAGGGGCCTCAGGACTCAAGGAATAACATGGTGGTGAGTTCCCTGGGTTTTCTTTTTGCCTCATCTATCCCAGACAATACTGGAGAAGCTGGCAACCAGGAAACACCAACAGGTATAGACAGAAAACAAAAAACAAAACAGCAAAAGCCTGCTCTCTCCAGCCAAAGGACAGGGGAAAGGACAGCCTAGCAAGAGAAATCTCTTAGACAATGACTGCTTTATTCCAATCAAATATCACAGAAAAGACTGCAGCCCATCTTCACACCCATGAGTGAATGCGAAGTAGAGAGCTTGGACTCCACCCCCACCTGCAGTAATGAGGTGCCTCTCTCCCTCCTTTCTGGGATGCAGGCAGAGGAGGCCCAATGGAGAATCAGGGTTTTCACCACTGCACAGTGGTAACGAGGCTGTGCCTGCTGCAGTATCAGTGGAGACTGCACAGGGAGCCTGCACATCCCCATCCTGTGGTAACAAGGTGCCTTTCCCTTTCCCCACTGGGTGGTGTCAGAAGAGGTGTAGTGTGGAGTCTGAACTCCCAACACTTCCTGTCCCCAGGAATCAATAGGAACCTTCTTCCCATACCTAGCAGTAATGAGGCAGTGCTGTGGCAGAGGAGCCCTGTTAAAATACAAGATTTAAATAAGATCTAGAGTCTTATAATACTTAAGATGTCCAGGTTTCAATGGAAAACCACTTGTCATGGTCTGTGTCAAGGACTAGGAAGATCTCAAACCACATGAGAGAAAACAATCAACAGACGCTAACACTGAGATGACACAGATGCTGGAATTATCTGACAAGGATTTTAAAGCAGCCATCATGAAAATGCTTTGACAAGCAATTACAAACATGCTTGAAACATGAAAAATAGTCTCATCAAAGAAATAGAAGATATAAAGAAGAACCACATAAAAATTTCAGAATGAAAATAAATTTAAAAACCGAGTGAATGGACTCAACAGCAAAATGGAGAGGACAGAAGAAAGACTCAGAAAACTTGAAGATAGAATAGAAATTATCCAATCTGAACAGAGAGAATAGACTGAAAAAAATGAGCACAGCCTCAGGAACATATGGGACTAAAACAAAAAAATCTGACATTCATGTCATCAGAGTCCCAGAGGGAGAAGAAAGAGAGGGTGGGGCTGAAAACTTGTTCAAAATAAAAATGGCTGTAAGTTTCCCCAATTTGGAGGAAACAATAAACCCATAAATCTAGAGATATAAGGAGCTGAGCAAACCACAAATAAACCCAAAGAAATCTGCGCTAAGACACATTATCATCCAACTTCTGAAAATTAAAGACTAAAAATCTTGAAAGCAACCAAAAAGAAATGGCCCATTACCTACAGGGGAAAAACAATTCAAATGCCAGTACATTTCTCTTCAGAAACCACAGAGGCCAGAAGGAAGTGACACAACATTTTTCAAGTGCTGAAAGAAAAGTACTGCCAACCCAGAATTCTATATCCAGCAGAAATAATGATCTCCAGAAATGAAGGGGAAATCAAGATATTATCAGATAAAGGAAAAGTGAGAGAATTTGTTGCCAGCAAACCTACCCTGAAAGACTGGCTAAAGGGAGGTCTCTAAACAGAAAGGAAATGGTAAAAGAAAACATGTTGGAACACCAGGAAGGAAAAAAGAACTTGGTAATAGGGAAAATATAGGCGAATATAATAGAATTCCTTGTCCTGTTGAGCTTTCTCAGTTTAGCTGATGCTGGAAGCAAAAATTATAACATTGTCCAATGTGGTTCTCAACATATGTAGGGGAAATATTTAGGACAATTATAAATGAGAGGGGAAAGGATGTAAAGGGAGATATTTCTACACTCAAACTGCTAAAAAGATGGCACCAGTAGACTTTGATAAGTTATATATATAAAAGGGAATAAGTTGAGTAACCACTAAAAAAGCTGTGCAAAGAGATAAACTCAAAACACTACAGACAAATAAAAATACAATTGTAAAAAATGTTCAAGTAACCCACAGGAAGGCAGCAAAAAGAGAACAAAGAAACAAAAAACAGGGCTCCACCCGGTGGTGTAGTGGTTAAGTTCACACGCTCCGCTTCAGCAGCCCAGGGTTCACAGGTTTGACTCCTGGGTGTGGACCAACGCACCACTCATCAAGCCATGCTGTGGCGGTGTCCCGCATACAAAATAGAGGAGATGGGCACGGATGTTAGCTCAGAGCCAACCTTCCTCAGCGGGGGGCGGGGAGATTGGCAGCAGATGTTAGCTCAGGGCCAAGCTTCCTCAAAAAAAAAAAAAAAAGAAACAAAACAAGTAGAAAACAAAAAGTAAAATAGCAGACTTAAGCTTTATATCAATAATTACATTAAATGTAAATAGTCTAAACACACCAATTAAAAGACAGATTGGTAGAGTGAATAAAAAAACAACTCAGCTACATGCTGTCTAAAAAAAATTCACTTCATATATAACAATATAGTTGGTTGAAAGTAAATGGATGGAAAAAGGTATGCCATGCAGACATTAATCAAAAGAAAGATGGGAATGGTTATGTTAATATTAAATAAAATACACGTCGGAGCAAAAATTACCAAAGACAGGAACAATAAAAGGGTCAATCCCCCAAGAAAACAGCAATCCTAAAGGTGTATATACTAAACAATAGAGCTGCAAAATATGTGAAGCAAAAATTGGTAGAACTGAAAGAAGAAATAGATACACAATTACAGTGGGAGACTACAACATTCTGCTCTCAACGACTGACAACAACAGAACAGAAAACAGCAAGCATATGAAGAACTCAACACCACCACTGACTGACAGAATCTAACTGACATTTCAAAATTTGTGGGAAACAACTATAGAAGGGCTGAGAAGGGAATTTATAGCACCTAAATGCATATGTTAGAAAAGAGACAGTCTGAAATCAATAACCTGAGCTCTCATCTCAAGAAACTAGAAATAGAAGATCAAGATAAACCCAAAGCAAGCAGAAAGAAGGAAATAATAAAGAGTAAATCGGAAAACAGGAAAAAAAAAATAGAGACAAATAAATGCCCCAAAAGCTAGTTTTTAAAGATCAATAAAATTGATCTAGCAAGACTGACAAAGAAGAGAGAAGACACAAATTATTAATGTCAGGAATAAAACAGTTGTTACAGACCTCAAAAGGATAACAAGGCAATATTATGAAAAACTCTACAGGTAAATTTGGCAGCTTAGATGAAATGGGCCAATTCCTTGAAAAACACAAACTACCACAACTCATCTAAAATGAAACAGGTAATTTGAATAGCCCTATAACTCTTAAGGAAATTAAATTTAAAAACCTCCCAAAAAATAAATCTCCAGGTTCAGATGGTTCCAGTGGAGAATTCTACCAAATGTTTAAAGAAGAATTAGGACCAATTCTACAAAATCAAGTCTGGAAAATAGAAGAGGAGAGAATCCTTTCTAACTCATTCTAGGAAGCCAGTTATTACGCTGATACCAAAACCAGATGAAGAGAGTACCAAAAAAGAAAACTACATGTTACCGGACGTTTGTGGCCAGTGACATACAGACCAACATTCCTCATGAATATAGCTGCAAAAATTCTTTTAAAATGTTAGCAAATAGAATTCAGCAATATATTAAAAGAATTATATACCACAAACAAGTAGAATTTGTTTTAGGGATGCAAAACAAATATTCAAATATCAATAATATTCAAATAATATTCAAAAATCAAACAATGCAATCCACCATATTAACAGGCTAAAATAGAAAAATCACATGAGCATATCAATGGATGCATGAAAAAGCATTTGACAGAATTTAACATTCATTTATGATAAAAACTCTCAAAAGAAAAAGAATAGAGGGGAACATCCTCAAACTGATAAAGAATGTCTACAAAAAACCTAAAGCTAAAATCATACTTAATGGTGAAAGATGGAATGTTTTCCCCCACGGTTGGGAACAGGGCAATGATGCCCACCATCCAATGCTATTCAATATAGTACTGGAAGTTCAAACCAGTGCAATAGGTTTTAAAAAATAAATAAAAGGCATACAGATTGGAAAGGAAGAAGTAAGACTCCATATCTGCAGATGATATGATGATCTACGTAGAAAAATCCTAAGGAATCTACCAAAAAAAAGAAAACCTACTGAAACTAATAAGTGAGTTCAGCAAGGTCACAGGATCAACATACAAAAATTCAAACAAAATTTTTTTTAAAAATCAACATACAAAAATCTGTATTTCTATATACTAGTAATGCATATGTGGACACCAAAATTAAAAATACTGTACCATCAGGGCTTGCCCCGAGGCCTAGTGGTTAAGTTTGGCATGCTCCGCTTCGGTGGCCAGGGTTCAGTTCCCAGGTGTGGACCTACACCACTCGGCGGCAGCCATGGTGTGGCAGCCACCCACATACAAAATAGAGGAAGACTGGCACAGATGTTAGCTCAGGGCAAATCTTCCTCAACAACAACAACAAAAAATACCATTTACAATTGCTAAAAAAAAAACACAGGTGCAAATATAACAAAACATACAAAACATAGAGGTCGTATGCTGAAAACTACACGGTGATAAAAGAAACAAAGATCTGAATAAATGAAGAGGTATTCCAGGTTTACGGATTGGAAGACTCAACATAGTAAAGATGTTGATTTTCTCCACATCACTGATATGGTTTTAATGCAATTCCTGTCACAATCCCAGCAAAACATTTCATAGATATACACAAGATTATTCTAAAATTTATATGGAAAGGCAAAGAACTTAAGGTAGCTAAATACAATTTTAAAAAAGAATAAAGTGGGAGGACTCACTCTACTTGATTTCAAAACTCATATAGCTGAAGGAATTAAGACTGTATGATACTGTGGAAGATTAGAAACATAGATCGATGTAACAATGGAATAGAGAATCTGCACAAGTACAGCTGACTGATATTTGACAAGGATGCAAAAGCAAATCAATGAAGGATTGTCTTTTCAACAATCGACTCAAGAGCAATTGGACATCCATAGGCCAAAAAATGAACCTTGACCTAAATTTCACACCTTATACAAAAAGTAACTCAAAATAGATCATAGGTGAAAATGCAAAACTCTAGATAGATCTTTTAGAAGATAATATAGGAGAAAATCTTCAGGACCTAGGGCTTGGTGGAGTTCTTAGAACATGACACGAAAAGCACAATCCATTAAAAAAAAAAAATTTGACAAGCTGGACTTTATCAAAATTAAAAACTGTTGCTCTATAAAAGACCCTGTTAAGAGGGTCAAAAGAGAGGCAACAGACTGCAAGAAAATATTTGCAAACCACATATCTGACAAAGAACCATCAAAACTCAATATTAAATAAAATTCAATTGGAAAACAGACAAAAGACACGAAGGGACGTTACACTGAAGAGGATATACGAGCAGCAAATAAACACATGAAAAGATGTTCAACATCACTAGCCATTAAGGAAATGCAAGGTAAAACCACAATGAGATATCACTACATACCTGTTAGAATAGCTACAATACAAAATAGTGACAATACCAAGTGCTGGTGAGGATGTAGAAAAAGTGGATTTCTCATACTGGTGAGAATATAAAATGGTACATCCATTCTAGAAAATAGTTTGACAGTTTCTTAAAAACTAAACATACACTTAACATATGACCCAGCAATTACACTCCTGGACATTTATCCTAGAGAAATAAAAATGTATGTCCACACCGAAACTGATACACAATTATTTATAGTGGCTTTATTTGTAATAGCCAAAAACTGGAAACAACTAAAATGCTCTTCAATAGGTGAAAGGTTAAACAAACTGTGATACATCCAGACCATGGAAAACTACTCAGTAGTAAAAAGGAAGAAACTACTGATACAGGGAACAAACTGGATGGATTACAGGGGCATTATAATGAGTGAAAAAAATCATAATCAAAAGGTCATATACTGTATGATTCCATTTGTACAACATTCTTGAGATGACAAAATTAAAAAGGTAGAAAACAGATTAGTGGTTGCCAGGTGTTAGGGTTGGCAGGAGAGGCTGGGTGGGACTATAAAGGGAGATCTTTGTGGTGATGGAGTAATTCTGTATCTTGACTGTGGTGGTGGTTACATGTATCTAAATATGTGATACACTGAGCTATACACACACATTGTACTAATGTCAATTTCCTGGTTTTGATATTTATAGGATAATTATGTAAGATGTAATTGTTGGGGAAAACTGGGTGAAGGGTAAGAAGGACTTCTCTGTATTTTCTTTGCAACATTTTGTGAAACTGTAATATTTTAAAATAAAAAGTTAAAAATATATGAAATGAAAAATTTTCATGCCACTCTCTAATATATTACAACTTCGTTTTTAATGGCTGCCTAGGGACGCTGACACTTCTGATCATGATTTGAAAACATTTATATGCTCTACTACCTTTTAATAGCAGTAGCCAGCAATTCATCTTGGGAAAAGCTGGGCTATGAGGAATTCCTCCTTTGGAGCCTCTAAGGAAAAGTTTATCTCCAATTCCTAAATTCTCCTGAGAGCTGGCAGAGGGGCCCCCTCCTCTCCGCAGTCACCTAGGGCTCTGAATGCCTCCAGCCAGGCTTTATTCCTGCAAAGACCGTCCTAAGGAGGATAAGAATATGAGGGCTGCACCCTTGGCCAGGAAATTGGCCGGTAGGAAGCATGACTAAAAGGAAAGAAAAACGTGTTTAAATTTTCATTAATATGAGTAAAATAAATTGTAATTTAAAATATAAATTTCAGAGACCTAAAAAATGAAAATAATTATACATGTACAAACACAAATGAATTTTATGAGACTCCCCACCACTATTCTATGAAGCATATCGTATAACATCTTAAATTTTTTTTTTTTAAAGAAAAAACCTTTCTCGTTTCATAGTTTTGGCATGTCTTGGTATAATCACTTTGTTTACTGCTTTAAAATTTGGAAAGATGTCTATAGAACGATTTGGGTGACCCATGTGGCTTGAAGAAAAGTTCCTGCTCTTTCCACCTCAACTCTCAGTTTCTTGTCCTTCCACCCATCTGCCCAGGCTCTGAGGACTCATGAGGATCATCCCAGAGGGAAGCTCGTGATGGGAGGGCCTGGAAGGGAGGGCAGGGCAGTCTTGCTGCAAGCTTTAGGGGGGAACGGGGGGGCGGGGGGCGTGTGCCTAGCTCCATGGGCCGGTGTTTGAAAAAACTCACAGCAGACGAAAGTCACTTCATTTCCCCTCTCTTGCTGCTTCTCTGAGTCAACGCCACACTGTTCATGGGATCCCTTTCCCAAAAATGTTGAATGAGTGGGAAAGGACAAAAATTGGGGCCTGCCTCCTTCTACCCTGGAATGCATTTTTTTAATCTTTGCTGATGTCAGTCACCAAAACACTAGTAATTCTAAAGTATGGAGGAAAATGTCTGTCTTTGTTCCTCTCCTGTCTCTTAGTAATTTACCTCCTCATTATTTGTTGAATCAATGTCAAATGTCATGGCAGCTGGCCAGCTGTCAGAGTCAGACCTGCTTCTCTCACAGGGACCCAGATCTCTGAGCCGAGGTGGTCTCTCCGCTGCCTTTGCTGCTGGAGAGAGTGGCCACTCCACTCTGCCCAGAGGGCCTGTGTCTGTCCCCACTGGCTCCCATCAAACCAGCTGGTGGCCCCTGGTTGTCTATTTGGAAGCCGACTCCAGGGAAAGGGGATTCTGTCCAGCTTAGCAGGTACCACTGTCTTTTGTAGGGAAGAAAAGAGCTGGTTGCATTTAACTAGAGTTCCACAAACGTTTACCCAGCACTGTGTTGCAGCAGATCCTGTAACATGCTGGAGACTAATGGTGGACATGAGCCAGCCCCTGCTTATGACACACTTTGAGTGGTGTGTGGTACATGCTTCTTAGACAGCCATGTTTCGACTGCTAGGAGCCCGGAGCACCGCCTTGGACTGAAGCAATCTGGTCTGATATTAGAGATGCCTGACACCTCGAATCTCCCTTCCCCCATCCTTGAAAAAAAATTGTTTTTGTTTGTTTGATTGATTTAGACAAACCAGGCTCACACACAAAATAATAATAAAAACAATAAATTACTCTGGATCAAAAAGAGGTAAGCAAATATTAATCTGCTAGTATCAAATAAGTAGGCTTAAGATATAGAATTTATCTACAGAAGACCACATTGCAATGAATTCTGAAGCTTGTGTTTTACTTGAATTTTTGTGTGTGATTTTTTTAAAGCAATATTCACATGCAACAGAAAATTCAAATGTACAAAAGTTTGTAATAGGACAACGGTTTGGAATTATAAAGCTAGGTATTTTTCTTTGCCTCACAAATCGTCTTTCCTAGCAGGTGTTCTGCTGTTGTGGCCTTAGGCAAGGGGGTGAGAGTCAAGGCCACCGGGAAGGAGAAGTAGGGGAAGTCCCTTCCAGACAAGAAAGGGAAGTCAAAGAAAGTACTCCAGGTGAGGAAAAGAGAGAGAGAGAGAGTGAGAAGGTGAGATTCCAGGGTTCTTGTGTCCCACTTCTTCCCCTTGAGGAGAGCTGGGAAGGTTGCTGAACAAGCCTCCAGATAAGTGAGGAAGATTTCAGAACACTAGTGGCTCCATTCCTGCATAGAAACGGGGTTGGGGGCAGGGTGCACATCTCCAGTCCAGGGGACTTGCAAAAAGTAGGGGCTTCAACAGATAGCTGCTGGCTGGGGAGGAGATAGGGAGGTCCTGGGAGCAGCAGAAGCCTGGCTGGTTAGAAGGTGGCTAGTGATGGTGGGGACCTCGTCAACAAGCCACAATATGGATGCCATTCCCTCCCCAAAGGCCAAGTGGTGCACATGTGCGAGTGTACCTGGGATAAATTCCTAGAAATGGAATTCTCAGTCAAAAGCCACATGGATACTGTGACTATGTTTAAAAGTTCTTGCCTGTTGGAAATAGATAACGATGTAATTACAGGTAAAATGATATTATGTCATGGATTTTCTTTAAAGTAATAATCCAGCCAAAAACTAAGAAGTGAATGTTGGGGAGGTGGTGTGGGGGATTAGAATTTGCCACCCCAAAATGTGCCTCTTTGGCTTGATTATTTTTAAGAACAAAAGACTCAGGAAAAAATCTTTGACCTTCCTCCTAACTGCCTAAAAGAATTTGAGAGAAGCCCTGTTCCAGGAAGGAGCTAATACCATAGAGAGTTATAGAATAATAAACTAGGTGTGGTAGACAGGGAGGAACCTAGCAAGGCCCATTTGATCAAAGTCCTCCCCACGTCTCATTGTCTTTGCAAGCATGGCAATCATTTGCTTACCAAACATTTGCTTTTCCATCTCCATATGAATTGCCTTCCTCCCCTTTGAAGTTCCAAACCACTGCTCCCAACATCCTCCTTTGTCTTGAGCTGAAGATAATATCTAAGGTGCTGGCTTTGGCCATTATGGTGAGTTACTCAGTTTTGCTGGCTTTCTCCCATGTATACATGTTATTAAATTTGTTTCATTTTTCTCCTGTTATTCTGTCTCATGTCAGTTTGATTTTTAGACCAACCAGAAGAACTTAGAGGGTAGAGGAATAGTTCTTCCTCCCCACAGTGGTGATATGAAACAAGAATGGTAGAATTTTAATAATTGTTGAAATTGACAGATGGGCACTGTATTCATTTGCTGGGGCTGCCATAACAAAAGACCTCGGACTGGGTGGCCTAAACAACAGAAATTTATTTTCTCACAGCTCTGGAAGCTAGAAGTCCAAGATCAAGGTTTGTTTTGTTTTGTTTTGTTCATTTATTTATTTATTTAATTCTCAGAGGGAAACTTGTACTTCCAGCAATATGGCAGATTAGATATACTGAAACAGCTTCTCACTGCAAAACAAATACTTATTTAAGTTAATAGGCAAACTGGGGCCAGCCTGGTGGCATAGTGGTTAAGTACGTGTGCTCTGTTCCCATGGTCCGGGGTTGATGGATTCAGATCCTGGGCGCAGACCTACACATCGCTCATCAAGCCATGCTGTGGTGGCATCCCATATACAAAGTAGAGGAAGAGTGGCACAGATGTTAGCTCATGGCCAATCTTCCTCACAAAAAAAATAATAAAAATAATAGACAAATTCTCGAGAAAGCAAGAAAAATCCACAAAAGATAAAACCAAAATTGGAGAAAAGTCTCCCCTAAAATTTTGAACCATTGGTCTATCCTCACACAAGTTCCAGGTTTGAATTTACATGACCATATGATCAGAAAAAATCCAGACCAAGAAATGGTTTTCAGATGCTTCCTCGTTAGTCGTACCCTGGGGCACCCTGCAGAAGCAAATACAAATTCCACTTGGAAGAAATCCCTCTCACCAGGCCCCTGAGAAGTCCTTCAAATTTAGGTAAGCCCATTATTAGTATGCAATAAAAAGTCCAAACATGCAAGCCAGCCACCATACAAAAAAGGGACTGGGTGGATGAGGCTGCCGTGTGGGAATTGAGTGATTTCCCCTTTGGGCCCGTCTGGTTTGACGAGTCTGGAGACACCCAAGGGAAAGTCCCATTGGCAGCTGGGTATATTGGTCTGGAACTGAGCAGGAGGTCCGGGTAGAGAATTCGAAGTCATCCCCGTGTAGATCTGCCTGCCACTGTTTCCTGCTGCACACACACACACACACACAAACACACACACGAGCTAGGAAAGTTCCTGTACGATTTGTTACACAGTCAGAAATTCCAACAGTTAGCAGTTTATTAGAGTCATAGACCTATTTTAAAAATGTAAAAACTTCGGAGTGCAGGAACTGCTCATGATTTTACATAATCCAGATATACCCACAAGATACCTGGAATTTTACCAATTCATTGCTGGCACTGTGCCAGGCACTGGAGCCTCAGCAGTGAGCATGTGGTTACCCTCACATGAGGCTCAATATCTGCAACATCTAACGCATTGGAATCCTGGCTCCACCTGTGTGAATCTCTCTCTCTGAATCTCAGTTTCCTGTCTGGAAAATGGGGTAATAGTCCCAAGCTGGCAGAATATGGCACGGGTCAGAGATATATGTTGTTGGAGACCATTCTTGTATTATCTACTGGTGGGAAGTGTTCAGGGCTGAGACTTGGGAATCTCCCCTGGACCCCTGGTGATGTGCTGCCATAGAGAACCCCAGGGGTGAGCACAAGGCCACAATGCTGCTCAGACTCCAACCTCTGTCTCTGCAGGTACCAGCCATACCTGGGGCCAGCAGGCCCTGGGAAAAACGTCAGGGGGGGCTCCCTTCTTCTCCTCTAAGAACAACAGTGTTGAGTTATTCTCACCCTTGTATTACCCAGCCTATCCCTTAAGCCACACCAACCTATTCGTCCAGCCAGTGCCGATGGAAGTGTAGCTGGTGCCAACAATGATAAAAGCCCTACACGCAGAAGACCCCTCCCCTCCCACCCCATACCCCACCCAGTTTCCAGGCAGCCTTCCCTGCACCATGCAGCCGCCCATCTAGGCCAGTCATGTCCCTGCCCCAGGGCACTGAGCAGCCTGCAGAAGAGTAGGGGTTTATCTGGAACTTTCTGGCATCATCACCCCAACTATAGCCTTCAGCACATTGCTTTGTACTTTTGATCCATGTGCCCTTTGTCTTACTCCGCTCGCTGCTGTAACAAAACACCGCAGACTAGGGGCTCAAACAGAAACTGATTTCTCACAGTTCTGGAGGCTGCAAGTCCGAGATCAGGGTGCCAGCATGGTGGGTGCCTGGTGAGAGCTCTCTCCTTGGCTTGCAGATGGCCTCCTTCTTGCTGTGTCCTCACATGGCCTTTCCTCGGTGCGTGCACGTGGAAAGAAAGCGATCTTTCTCTTTTCCTCCTCTTATAAGGGCACTAATCCCATTGTGAGGGTCCCACCCCCATGACCTCATCTACACCTAATCACCTCCCAAAGGTCTCATCTCCAAATACATCACATTGGGGTTAGGGCTTCAACATATGAATTGGTGTGGCGGAGGACACACATTTCAGTTCCTAGCACCCTTCTCCTCACCAGGGCACAGCTCAACCCCAATGCTTAGTTCAGAGCTTGGCACTCATGAGGACCCGACAGACACTCAGATGAATAAATAAAAATGACCTAAGTATAAGACTTCAGGTCTGTCCCCTATGGCAGGGTCAAGCCAGGTCCCCCATGCTCCTGAATGCCGGAGTGGGTCCCAGAGAGCCTGGCAAGGCAGCGTGATGGGATCAGCACTCATCTCCAGGCTTCTCACACCTCCAAGCAGGTTCTCTGGGATGGATGGTACCTAATGAGGAAAAATCTCGTTTTCTCTCTGCTCCTAGAAATATCTTTTGATTTGTAATTTTATTACTCTAAGGAAATTTAGTATATAGATAAGCAAAAATCTAAAAAATAAAAATAAAGGCCACACATAATCCCTGAGAGGTAACACTGCTTTGGTTAGACTATTTCAGACCCTTCTCTAAACGTGAGTGTGTGTATGTGCACATGGTATATATTGCTCGTAATCCGTCTGTTCCCACTGAATTGTACATTTGGGGAATGACTTGATCTCTTTAGTAGCCTTTTCAGCATCCTTTAAAAAGGCCATTTAGTACTTGGTCTTTGTTGCTGCAGGGAGAGGGCTTCTCACAGGGGCCGGCTAAGGACCTGGCCTCAGATTGGGGGTGAGGGCTTCACTGCCGCTGGGAAGCTGACCGTGTGATCACACTGGAGAGGGGAGGCAGGGAGTGTGGGTGACCTGCCCCAGCTGTCTTCTGCTCTGAGCAAGCTGCAGAGTCACCCTGGGACCCTCCAGGTTGCTCCACGACAAAGTACCCCAGAATGAACGACTTCCCCTCTTGGGAGCAGGGAGGATGGCTCTCTGCAGCCACGAGAGATCTCCATTCAGAGCCGTGGTGTCGCCCCAGTGCACGAAGGCCACATCTACCTCTTCATGCCCCAGCACAGGAGCGTGCGAGTGCTGTGTGAGAAAGCAGCAGGCTCTGGGGAAGGCGACCTGCAGGGAGGGAGTGACAGACTGTGCTTCTCTTTGTCTACTTTGCCTGAAGCCCCTGAGAGCCTGAGTCTAGGCTGCAGGCAGTTAGGGGCGCAGTGGGGTGATGGGGAGATGGGATGTTTAGAATAAACTTAAAGGTCCTGGGACACTTTCCTGACACTTATACCAGGAGGAGTCTCTAGCTTCTGCTTCTACCAAAAAAAGACATTGTTCATCCACTCATTCATTTACTCCGTAAACCATATTGAGTTCCTATTATGTACCAGCCACCATGAAGTAAACACATTTTAAGACTTTTTAATGATCAGAATAGTTTAAAGTTGAGCTGCCTTAGGGGTAGTGAGTGCCCCCTCCCTTGTTGTGAGATTGGATGCTGTCACCAACCACCTTCTCGAATAAGATGACTTTCAAAGCTAGTATTGAAATATAACGAGTGTTTGCTGTAAACACTCATGGGCTTGTTCTGACTCTATATTCCAGCCAACTTCATCCACGGTATCACAACAAGTTCGAGGCTTGCCTCTAGAGTTGGGCGAGGGCGACTGAAAGACAGCAAGAGGGCATGAGAAAGAAACTCATCAGTCTGGGGCCATTTGCTTCCTGGATGGTCTGGTGGCATCACCCATGTCCCCATTTCAGGCCTCTCCTGAATGACCCACCCCTGTGGTGAGTCACCACTGGGACATTCCAGTCCTGCTTGCTGGGCTCTCATGGGCCACGGCCCCACACCCTCCGCCTAACTCCAAGTTCTCCCCATCCTTCCAAGCCAAGCCTGCCATCCCTCCATCAGTGGGCGTGACCTGGTTCCCTCGGTTACACTGAACTGGGGCCATGATGGTCTTATGCCTTTCGGAGATGTGGATATTTTGATGTGCAAACAACAAAGGATGTAATCAGAGTCCTGAGCAATCTCAGAACAAAATGGTTTCACAACCACTTCATCATGCTAAATAAACAAAGCACTGAACTTCCAGCTGGTACAGGGCCAGTAGGTAATTTCACTCCACCTTTGAGCCTCACCCTCTCCCACACTCCCCTTCTCTTTGCATTCTCCCTGAGCCTCACCCAACAATGAATCCCACTCCTGCCCTGGGCCTCTCCTTCAGCTCTGAGCTTCACTCCATTCCTGCTCCTACCACTGCTTCCTGTCTCTGAGTCTCACCTTATCTCTGACCTGCAGAGATGGAGGAAGAGTCAGAGGTAGATAATGGCAGATGGGAATTTGTTCTTTGGATGTTGGATGTCAAAATGCCCATTCCAGAACCTGCCTCAGCGGAGCTATTCACCCTGGACCAAGGGCACCAGTGTTTGGAGAGGAGTGGGGAAGGGAGTACCTGAATGAAACTGGGTTCTTCCAAGGGCCCACCTGAACCTCCAGAATGTTCTGCTTTCTCCCCCTTTCCCACTGTTTCTGCCTATGTGGTTATGAAGCAGCCATGTTAGGAGGAAAAACAAAACAAAAAGCAAAGCATGAGATCTGGCCAGGCAAAGGGCTTCAGAGGCCTTAAAAGAAAGAGAGTAGAACTTTCAAACTGTCTTGCCAAGTGAAGAGTTGACTAAGACCAGCTTCTAATGACCATGACTGTTAGCCAGAGGAAAGGCCCTGAGAAGCCCTAAGGAACGGGCAGTATCAGGAGAGGCAGCAGAATGTCACACAAGTCCCTCTGGACCAGCAGAAAATAGATTTTCACAGGTCTAGGGCAGGGCACGAAGGAGATGTGCATGGAGCATCTTACCATGCCAAAAGCAAGGAAGGTGTCAAAGACTGACAGAATGAAGTCAAAGGCACACAATCTGAAGGGACTTCCACTTGCCTAAGATTGAACAGTTTTAGCACCAAAATGGATAATGTGGACTGAAACATATCATAATGATACAAGAACAAAATGAAACAACAGAAAAACCTGCATTTGTCACCACTGGAAGTTTCCAGGGCACAACCCAGTTCTCTGACAAATGATAAATAAAGGGACAGAATCAAGCATTTATCCTACCTTTACTGGCTCAGCTGTATTTCAGGAAAACCAAGCAGTTAATAAGGAAAAGTTTTCCTTTATAGAAGAATTCCAGCTAATAGAAGCAAACGGAATGATAGACTTGGAAAACTCATCCTATTGCAAGCGTTAATGAAACAATGACCGGAGGCAATGATCATCAGGGATGCTAGAACCGCAGTGAGAACGTTGATGGGGAGCTTTCCAATGGAGGGGTCAGGCCAACAGCACCTGAACATGCAGAGCAGTCTTAGCGTCACCAAAAGTAGCCAGGAGCCGAGATATGCCCCCCGATAGATGGCCATTGCAAAAGCACAATCCCGCCTATCAATTATTTTTGCCTGAAAAGCTGAATGCGAATCTGAACAAGCCTCTAGACCTGACTTCCGGTGTACGGGAAATACAGGGAACAGAAGTGCACCATGGGACATGGATGACACCATAGGAAGCAAAATGCCAAACCCAGCACACGGAACGTTCTAGAAGACAATTGATCCACCCTCTCCAAGAAATCAATGGCATTAAAACAAAAAAGAGATAAAATTGCTATAGACTAAAAGGGACTTAGACATGCAACCGAATGCAATGTACGGACCTTCTAAATCCTGATTCAAACAACTCAACTCTAAAGACACCTTTGAGATAATCAGGGAAGTGAATATGGACAGGTATTAGATGATATTAAAGGAGTTATTGTTAACTTTATTGAATGTTTAATGGCATGCGTTTTTCTTTTTTTAATATACTTATCAGTTAAGGAAGCAAGCTCAAGCAGTTACAAGAGAAATGACGTAGTATCCTGGATTTGCTTTAAAACAATCCAGTACAAGTAAAAGGGGGAATAGATAAAACAACATTGCAAAATGCTGATCACTGTCGTAGCCGAGTGATGAGTATACGTGAGTTCGTTATACTATTCTGTCTACTTTTGTATACGTTTGAAATTTTCTATAACAAAAAGCTAAAAGAGAAGCCAGAAAAAGGGGCCTGGGCTCCGGTTCCAATTCTGTCACTAACCAGTTCTAAATTTGAGCAAGTCAGTTCCCCTTCCTGGGCTTCAGGTTCCTTATCAGTAAAATCAGTTCATGATTTCAGCTCCTGACTTCTGTGGTTCTCTATCGTCTCTTCAACTTGGGAGCCATTTTTAAATCCTTCCCAGGGGAGGATCCATAGGACAGATTGTGTGGGAAGCATGGGGGTTCCAGAGGGAAGTGGAATGCAGAACCCGCCCGGGGTTAACTGGTGATAATTGAGTTTATTTGTGTTTTGTTTTAACTCACCAAGGAACTAGAAAGGGGAAGACAGACTCATCTGAGACAATTTCCTTGTGTTTTTTTGCAGCGTATCCTGTTGGTTAATTTCTGTGCAGAAAGCTCTATGCGAGGGTCTGGACAGGAGAATTGCTTGTTCACCCGTTGGCCTAATGAAGAGGGAACGGCTTTCTTCAGCTGGGCTGAGGTGGCTGGTTCAACTCAAAAGATTCTTACCCAACATTTTATTTTTTGTAACAAAACTCCAGGTAAGTAGGGAAATGTTTGCAATGAAGCAGGAGCAACTTGTGACCAGGACAAGCAGAGGGTAGAAAGTTCTTGATGGGTAGCTATAGATTCTCTATGTTACGAAATGTAGAAACAACAATCTGGCTTCTGGAACCTCTTGTACTCTATCAGCTAATATGTGATCAGGGTAATATTCGATTGGGCCAAATGTCAA